>NC_092356.1:44619896-44810251 GCF_963676685.1 Mytilus edulis | reverse complement strand
TAACATCAGCATTCCCAATATAGAATACAGTTGAAACTTCTCATGAAAATAACACTCACGGTAAGAAAGTAAAAGTATCTTTGTTATAACAAAAGAATTTTTTGTATTATTATAGCCATAGTCCTCTTTTCGTCCACAGTGACATGTAGCTACCTAATTAGAATCATCACAAAAGTTTATTTACATGAGCACTAGGACGGGTTTCACATATCAACCCACAGGTGTACTCACCCTCCTTCCGATTCAAATGATCAACATGGGTTTTTGATGGTTTTCTAGTTCTGTTAAATGTTTTTGTTTGATTTTCTAGTAAGGGAAACATTGAATATTACAGTTATTTTCCATTTGTTAGATGTGTTTGTCTTTTGATTTTTTTCATTTGATATGAGACTTTCCTTTTTAATTTAACTTTCATTGAGGTCGGTATTTTGTTTTGTCACTTTTTAATTAGCTCATACTTAGTTATGAACATGCTTAACCAGTTTTAAGTAACATTAGGCACACCTTGGTCAATTTTCGGTGTATTACCTTTGTTTTTTGCACTTAGTGCTGATGAATCTAGCTCCAACGTAAATGACTTTTTTCTTTTGTATTATTGTATTGTAATACCACCGTTCAATGATTAGTTTTGCTTAAATAAGCATCCGTATTCTTAACTTTCTGTATGCGTGTGTCCTGAGCGCACATCTTATAGTTAGAATATATCGTCAGTTGCTGTCTGCCACAATTGTTTTAGGAAACACCAATACTGTTGTCTTCACCTTGAAGATTATTTCATATTTTGTGATATTCGTGCAGACATTGAAAGGATCTTGTACATTGTGTACGAAATAAATGTCACATTTCCGGATAATATTATTCTGATTAATGTGGACTAAGTTGTAATATTACTAGTTTTGATAAATGAGATATATCAAGCTGCAGCTGATTGTTGAAAAACAAAACTTGCAAAAGCTTCTGTTTGACAAAAACGGAATTAAAGGAAACTAATTTCCTCATCAATCAATATTTATTAGGGTCGCCAGCGTACGTATCAATTTGTTGAATAATTTTTGTTAGAGTTCTATTGAATTTTACGGAGTGATCCCAAACAAATCTTCAAAATTGAAACACACTATTACACATTTAATGGTAATTAGCTATAGGTCGATATCTCAAAGACTTTGAATCCTAAATACATTGTTATTTTGTACTAGACCATCCTGAGAAGAATTATATATGATGGTTAACAGCTAATTATGTAAATGTATGATTTAAACATAGAATACTTTGATTAACACATTTAAAAAAAAACCGATTAAAAAGTCAAACCAAACCAAACAGAAAAACAGAAAAACCATCACAATAGCGTGATAGTAAGAAATTAAAATTAGTCAATGTTAAACAGAAATGACAATGACAGGATAATGGCATGGCAAATGCGCGCGGTCCCAATAATATGTCCCCATTAAAATGTTTGATCGACAAAAAGAGGGTTCCAACCTCCGTCAACAAGATCCGACCCTGCTACATTATACACAATTTCATTCAAATGATTATAATAACTGATTCATCTAATTGCTTTCTTTCAGTCAGCTGCTTGAAATTCGTACTGAAGAAATATGATTTTAATTAAAAGTTTTAAGTTTGTATTTGAAAGCATGGAATTATAAAATTAGCACGAAAATGAAATATATAAATTTTCAAACTGATTAATCGTCTATGACATATCTTCAAGTGACCACTATTTATTTGATAAGGCAAGTTGACATTCTTATTCAAAAGTTTCATATAATTTGGTATTATCAAAAAACAAACTTACAGTATGTGGTTCTTAATTAATTAATTTGTTATTATAACATACTGTGTACATTGTAAACGCATTACATTATGTATTGTCATTCCTAAATGTTAATTGATAATATTTTTATGCAGGTAATTGTCTTGGTGTTAGCTGTACTAATAACGAACTCCGATGGTTGGTGGAATGGTAAAACAAGGGGTTACAAATGCAATGGTAATCATTTATATTATATGTAATATTAGGTCTCATTACAAATAAAATCATATTTGATTATTTGTTATATCAATAATTTGTCATAAGTATAATGCATTTAACTTGTTTAACATAATGTTTAAAGTACGATCCTTAAATGTAATTTAGTAAAAAGCAAATGCATTTAAAGGGATTACATATATATGATACCGTTAACAGTACGCCCACTTGTATATTTGTCCATCTAATGAGTTTAGCCTTGTTCAACTGATTTTTATAGTTCGTTCTTATGTTGTACTGTTATACCACTGTCCCAGGTTAAGGGAGGGTTGGGATCCGCTAACATGTTTAACCCCGTTGCATTATGTATGTATGCAAGTAGTGTCCCAAGTCAGGAGTCTGTTATTCAGAGGATGTCGTTTGTTTATGTATTACATATTTGCTTGTCGTTCATTTTTTTGAAAATATAAATAAGGCCGTTAGTGTTCTCGTTTGAATTGTTTTACATTGTCATTTCGTGACCTTTTATAGCTGACTATATGTGGTATGGACTTCGCCCATTGTTGAAGGCCGTGCGGTGACCTATATTTGTTAATTTCGGTGTCATTGTGGTCTCTTGTGGAGGGTGGTCTCATTGGCAAGAATACAACATCTTTTTTTTTTATATATACTAACTGTTAATTGTTATTGATGTTGCTCAACATAAAAAGGGTCAGGCATGCATCGTCCCCTTCCGACGGACCATCATCGTTTTTCAAGACCATACTCACCAATTGTGTCAAAGGAGAGTAGAAAATTCAGTCCCTTATTTTTTTTATCTCTGGAACGAAGATCGAACCAGGACTCGTTGTATTTTCAGTCCAGTGCTGTAACCACTAAACCACGACTTTTTTTTATCATCTAATATGCCGACTAATTATAAAATGTTCATACTTCAATTTACATTTTTGGAAATATAAATAATATTAAAAAAAAAAGAAAAAACAGCCTATAATCAAATGTTAATGATGGCTGCAAGATTCGATTTGCGCTTATATTTAAAGTTAGAAAAGCCCGTGATATACCAAAAAAGGACGTCATGAACAAGGAAACTAGGTTATGATGTTGGCTACGACAAATATAGCATATACATGTATGTGATGTGGTGATCACTGACACAGATGTTTCACAACGATCATCTAATTCAGGAGTAAGCCCGTAAACAAACAACCTGGTATCCAATTGTAATCCAGGAATATTTCGTCCACTAGAAGCTACGGATGAAGTTTTTCGCAGACAAAAATTCAAAATGAGAAAGTTGAAATAATTTCTTTTGTTGTTTAACGTGCTGGTTACACAAATCTTGTAGGCGAATTTAATCAGTGTTAGGACCGGTACTCAATTATATCCCATCAACCAATTGTCTGTTCTTGATATCCCATGTAGTGCTTCATTGAAAGATCGTATGAAACTATAACATAAACGGTACCAATTGTCTACACCAGATGCGCATTTTGACAACAAATGTCTCATCAGTGATGCGCGCTCAAGGCCACAATTTTTCAAATTCCAAAACTTTTTAAAAGGATGAAGAGCTATAAACAAAAAAAATGGCAAAAAGTATAGCCAAAGCCGGGCAAGTTATCAAAGCGTTGCATGAGGGAGATACATGCCTTAATTCTAATTGATTTAAAAAATTTCAGAACAGCAAATCTTTAAAACACAATACATGTCTGTATATGAATGGACACAAAATATGTTGAAAGCAAATAATGCAACAATGTACCGGTCTTAGAACACCATTAAAAACCATTTCAAAAAGAGGTTTTGCAAACGACAAAATAACAAAAATATCCAATGTAATTCATCGACATCATCTTCAATCAACGTATATCCCTCATCTTCGTTTAATTCATATCTTTACAACGTACACTTATCTTCACTTATAGACTAACAGGAATCAGCGAACACAAAAACGAAAATGTATAAAGTATACGTTGATATTTGATAATACCAAAAGATAATAAGCAGTCTGGGAAATTATGATATTGTGCACGTTTATATGTTTACAATTGCCATATCATGGTTGATGAATCACAATTTGTTTGTGTACATACATGTTTATTAATATAAGAATATATATAAACGTGTTAATTTTTTTTTTAGAAAACTAACAAAAGCTATCTCTATTAAATTGTAGAAGCCTCTGGAGGAGAGCCATATTATTTTGGAACAACATCTTTATCCTGCATGGGAAAGCGAAAGGCACCATCAAGAAGCACTAGATCTCATAAACACAGGTGGATTCTATACAAGGGATATTACTTTGAAAGATTAAATAAGAGCGATGTTTATAATCGTGGATTCTCAACGAACTCTGACAAATGTTCAACCAGGCGTGAAAGTAGACCAGCTGGATATAGTTCTCTAAGCGTTGATTGTATCATGAAATGCACAAATAGTTATGAAAAAAAATACGGGTCATATAGTAGACGAGTAAACGATGGGCGTCATTTTGCCAACCGTCTCTCGGATATCTTGTGTACGAGAACAACATGCCCCTCATGGTGTTAAATTATGATCTGACTTCAACAATTTGCTACACTTGTCCTGTATTTTCTATGAAAGTACAGATGCATACTCTATGTTAATAATATATATGAAAACCCGAATTTAAATAAAGATTACTTACTTTACCTTTCTTATCCTTGCCTGCCTCTTAAAATATGATTGGTCTGTATGCCATTTTGGTCTTCTTTGTTATTTCTTTGTATGTTTTTGGTTTTTTTTTTTGTGATAAGGATTATAGCACAATGTTGACTGCTGTATTATTGACATTTTTACCTATTATGTCTGTTTGTTTTGTTCACGCCTCGTTGTCAAAATAATGGAATTTGATGCGACTGTTATACAATTGAGAGATTAAGCTAGCTATGAAACCAGGTGTAATCCACCATGATCTACATGAGAAAATGCCTGTACCAAGTCAGGAATATGACATTTGATATCCATTCGTTTGATGTGTTTGAGCTTTTGATTTTGGATTTTCCGTTGGAGTTTAGTATTTTTGTGATTTTACTTAATTGGTTCGCGAGTTTTCAATAAATTTGATAAATCTTTTATTTGTTATTCCAGCCAGGACGGGTGCAAAAATGTGTTGTACATTTGTTTCTTCAAAAACTAATATAAAAAAAATCAAATTCAGATGTGGTACTCCGATTTCCTAAATAAAGGCAACAGAAGTATACCACTGTTCAACAGTCATAAATCGAGTGAAAGAACGAATCCGGGTTACAAACTAAAACCGAGGACAACACATCAACTATAAGATAAAAGCGACGAAACAACAGGGCACCGCAATGCAACAAACATAGAAACGAACTATTATATAGCAACTGTCATATTCCTGACTTGGTACTGGACATTTTAAGAAAAAAAAGGTGGTAGAATGAACCTGGTTCTGTGGCTATTCAAACATCAACGCCTTATGTCAATGTTAAATATACCGCCAACACTACACGACGGGAATACAATACGAATAACAGAAGAACACCAAAGACAGAAAAATACATAAATAAATAATATTAAAGTACATTTCGACATGTTAACCACAGATAAACAACGAATTACTCAAATTAATTAAGGACAGTACACAAAAAATAGCTTCATAGAATTACGAACCGTGTGTCTATAAAACGAATGAATCAATGTTACAAAAAATAACGTTACAGGTAATTTGCTAAAAATTGGCAAAAAATCAAAATTACGTTTCTAATTATGTTATTTGATTATTTCATAACAATTACACGCATATTAATATAAAATTTTGTTAGTAATAGTGCAACCAACTATGTCGTACCCTCTTCCAAATCAAACTGCAAAACAAATAAATCCAGTGCACACAGCTTCCCGAAACCAAAATCCAAGAAATGAACTGGGTGATTAACCATCTGTACCCTCACATACGACAAGAAAACAAAAAAGAATCACAACTACAAACGATAAGACACAAAACAATATACTATCATAATAACAAATAAAAATTTGTAACTAGATACAGGAACGCTGGATAAAAAAAAAGCGAGACACGTCTTATAGCAATGCGAATTCAAACTTAGTTAAATAGTCCTATTCGGAAATAGGTCACGTTCGGCACTTAAAAAACTAGACGACATAAATGATAAACCACAATATAAGAGGCGAAACATCCTCGTTTGGTTTGAACACAGCAATATTTGTTTTGAAATTGTCTGTTCCAACAACTTAACAGACAATTAAACAGCATACTGGAGGATTACATTATTCATTACCCTTCGGTAGCAGCTGATATACATTATTCACTGATACTTCATGGGTACACGAAGAGATTCCCTTCACTGCATAAAATGCAAATTACAAGTCAAGAATATATATTTCATTTGTTTTCTATCCATTAGTCATGTTGTTTGATAAAGTCCTATATTGCCTTTTTGTCAGTTTATAGACAATTTCTTTTTTGAATTTACCTTGCTGTTTGTTATTTTTTTGTTTCGTTTTCTGTGTCTAGTGTTTTGGGTACAGTTGTTTGTTTCTAAATGCTAAATTTGTTTTCTGTTTTGATTTGACTTGAGTGCCCCCTTGCTTTTTTCTACTTCCTGGTACAGTTATGGAGTAACAGTACTGTATTTGAAGAGTTGTCGCCTTCAATAAGGATTTATATGGTCGTAATACTGTTACTGCTTTTTAAAATGCAAAACTCTTAAACTTTTCA
Source organism: Mytilus edulis (assembly GCF_963676685.1). Lineage (NCBI taxonomy): Eukaryota > Metazoa > Mollusca > Bivalvia > Mytilida > Mytilidae > Mytilus > Mytilus edulis. Next base: position 44,803,547 of record NC_092356.1, on the reverse strand, counting down.
AAATTAAACATTCATAAAGTAAAATCACAAATAAACTGAACTCTAAAGAAAATTCAATCTGAAAGTCCCTAATCCCATGCCAAAATCAAATGACAAAACTCATCAAACGAATAGACATCGACTGTCATATTCCTGACGTGGTACAGACATTTTCAAATGTAGAAAATGGTAGACAGAACCTGGTTTTATAGCGCTAAACCTCTCAGTTTACGACAGTGTCATCAAATTTCATTATATTTACAATAAATGGGTATAAAATATCCCGAAAACGTCGACTACTATAGCCAAACGTTGGTGTCTTTCGCTTCAAGTGTCAACTGCTGAATGGTTGTTATCCGTCATACGACAAGAATCAACGTTACATGTTTCATTACATAATAATAACAGTAAACTATCATATTTCCTTCAAGCCCAATTGAAAATAGTTACAATTATATATTTAAGGAATGACTGTAATATGTTTTCTGTCTCATAAAACATGTTATTTCGAATAGGCAGAAAAAATATTACAGTCATTTCTTATAATTTAATTCTTAATTTCATTTTGAACCAGAGTAAACCATGAAAATATGTCTATGAGCCGATAAACAAAACGACGTTAGCCAAAGACGCGTTACATCCAAAATTAAATTATAAAGGAATATAATGAATTTACAGAAAAAAAATCAAAGATTTTGTGTTCATCATAGTGGAACGCCAAGTCAAAAACAAGATAAAAGACAAACAACAGAATACAAAACATAACATAAAAAGCTAGGGTTGCTGTTAGGTGGTCCGAAAGGATACGCATATCCTGTTCCACGTGGGACACCCTTCATAACCCGGATATTTTAAGCATCTTTCATCTTTGTGAAAGCAAGCAAGATCAACTCTCTTTTAGTTTGGAATGGGGAAAAATGTAGAAAAGTTAATATCTTAATAAGAAGGATGAAAGAGTCTTAGATTGCAGTCAAATGGATTTGATTTGTTTAACTATCCACTTCTTATTCATGCCGCCACTAGAACCAAGTGTCGGCAGTTGATTTTGCGTTTTTCAGTGAATCAATATGTCAATAATTACCTAAATCTTTTATCAAGCAGCTTTGAGGTGATTTACACAAAACTAACGATTTATTCGAGACTTAATATGCGTGGACAACATCATATCTGTCATGGAGGTAGGACATGGTCTTTAATGACTAGTGTAGCATGTGTTTAAAAGACCCATTTTCTTTATTCCGATTTATATCACTACCTTACATATTTCATCACTACCTTACATCTTTCATCCATTCGGAAAAAGTATCTACGTATTCTGATTAACAATTGTCTAGCATAGTCCTCGAAAAATGTAAACACCCGATAATTTTTATCACGATATAAGAACCAAAGAATAACAATGGAACTAATACGTCTTACCCTTTGTTCATTGAGATGAGCTTGTCACTTCGTTTTATTTAAACTACATTAAATTGAAATAAAACAATAAAGAAAAATATGAAACAAAGATAGTATTTCAATTGAGCGATTGTTATACCGTGGATACCAAATTTATAATTACAAATGGGGAGAAGATATACAAATTAATTTGCCCATAAACGCTATATCGACTTAACTAAAATGCATTGCCAATAAAAACAACTGCAAAAGATAGCTAGTAAGCGATGACTTACGGCAAATTAATGTACAGTTGCGGAAATAAGTCAATTTTGGTAGAAAATCTTTAAATGTATTTGAATGTCATTTTTACATTCACTTCAATTTTACTAATGTTCTGTGCACTTATTTCCCAATTAAAGTAACAGTGCAGAAATGAAAAGTTATAAAAAACTAAGGATTTTCTTATCCCAGGCATAGATTACCTTAGCCGTATTTGGCACCACTTTTTGGAATTTTGGATCTTCAATGCTCTTCATCTTTGTATTTGTTTGGCTTTATAAATATTTGGATATGAGCGTCACTGATGAGTCTTATGTAGACGAAACGCGCGTCTGGCGTACAAAATTATAATCCTGGTACCTTTGATAACTAATTATATCAGCTAAATTATGCATTACTCCTCCGGAGAAACAGATCTCACCTCACAGTAAATTAAGTTTTTTTTCTTCTATTTTGTTTTATTATATTTCATCGTAGTAACGTACAAAACAGACATATATGTTCTAAATTTGAAGGACCTTTTTTCGTAATCTTCGTTTTTCATCTCAGCAATATGCTTTATTGAATCCAAAAAAACAAACATAATTAGAATATCTTTCGGATCGTAGAAATTTATTTCTGTTTTGTTGGGGGTATATTGGGGGACTGTGGTGATTTATTCAAAGTGTACTATGTAACGTTTAACATGTAATGTATGTTACCGTACAAAAAGTGTTTTATTAACTACTTGGTAATTCTTCTCTTTATTTTATTTAGTTTTATGCAACATTGAAAGTCAAATAAATCACGCATGTGTATATACCATAATGTGTAGTATTTTGAATTTGTGAAGAAAATATCAAACTATTAATTGACAAACAAACGAATATTACAAAAAGATTTATTTCCAAGGAGCAAAACTAACATAGGTAATAGGTAAAATGTCCAAAGTTAGGGTACAGCAGACAACATTGTGTTACAATTTTAATAACTATAAAAACAATATACTGTCACTATGAAAAGTATTTTTTACATGGTAAAAAGGAATAAATGCAATAATTTCTATGGCATAATATAAGGTGAATGACAAAGCGTAACTCGTTGATGCAGTACATAAAACAGATGTTTGGTTTAAAATTCCGACCTACAGGTATCACATTTTATTTATGTTATTTTTAACGACATTTGTTAATAATTAATGATAAAAATGGACATTTGAAATCCAAAGATGTATAAGCACCGAACCCGTTGATGAGCTATATGACAAAAATACATGAAATAAATAGCCAAATGGTAAATAGACCAATTTGAATCATTTTCAAAAACCTATTCCTTAATGTAGTAGTAGGTATAACATATATTGCAAGTCTGAACGTACAAAATAAACAATAATAAACATATTCAGATCAACACATATAAGAAATATCCAAAACAAATAATGATCATCGTCATATAAGACCCAAAGAAAAACAATGAGTCTGATAATTCAACTATGTCGTCCTTGGAAACATTTATTTTCTTTTTGGAATGAGCTTGTTCTGCATATTTCAACTTCTTGTTCAATATCCATTCTGTTATACCTTTCAGAGGTGACCAAATATCATCAGTTTTCTTTTTATAATGGTATTTAATAGTTAATGTTGTACCGTACAGAATTACTCCACTTACTGTGATAATCACAATCATAATAATAAGTAAAGTGCACATCGGATTCGAGGTAGCTGGTACTGAGGCTGAAGCAAGAGTAAGAAAAATAGCATATGACAACAACAATGTGATTGCTAGGCCTATACGTTCTCCTGTCTCAACTGGAACGATGAACACCAATGGGTTCAAAAATCCAAACAAAAATGTAGGAAAAACTACCATTATTGTATAATAGAGTGGCTGACGTTTAATTTCTACTGTAACGTAAAAAATACTGTATTCTTGAGAATTGTAGACTGTCGAAGTGCACTTTTCCAAGGTCCAGTCCGAATTGGGAGTGAGGTGCATCAAAAGACATACATCAACTATTTTTGTTAATGAAAGATGTTTTTTGTCCACTCCCCATGGAACTATTTCAAGAGTACATATTTGTCTATCAAACGGAAATTTAGAAATATCTGGGGTACATTTGACATCTGCTACTGTCCCTGGACTATACCTTATATATCCACTACTGTTCACAGATACAGGAAATTTCGTACTGTCACCAATTATTTCAATTTTGTCAACTCGATTTATAAGAACCAACGGTGGTAGCCATATATCGTTTGGGTCAATCATCAACAAACTCAAATTTCCTTTTAATGACGGAGTCCACTCTAGACGTGTATCATGCCAGATTAGATGAAAACATCCTGTAAGAGATATGCTCTCCTCGACTGCTCTGAAAAAGTTAATAGATACCATTAGAAAACTTATACCTATGTGTAATGTTTCTGTTGATGGTGTAGGCATCACCTCTTTTGTATAATTCGTCATCAGGTCTTTGTATAGTCTCTGAACATCAGTGATTGTTTGAGCTTGAACATTAACTAAGAGCATAACATAGAAAAGTGAAATCCACTTCATTCCGAAATAAGTGCAACACATAATATTCTCTCTCAAAAATTTCATCGAATATGAGTGTGTTATTTCTGAAAGAATCAAGAATGTTTCGAATAGGAATTCACAGTCCATTACAAATCTATACAAATACATCAATTAATGGAACGTAACGTTTGTATAAATAAGTTTGTTGTTCAATATCGAGTCAATCATACAAAAGATAGACAAATTGTAATGTAAACACTGCTAATGAAATTGTATTGTTTGAAAATGTTTTCGTTAATTTTTTTTTTTTATCGGCTTAAATGATCAATAACAGTTGATGTAAACTTATATTAACAAGACAATAGGGGAAATACTTTATGTTTGACATTGATGACTGAGTTTTATTTATATGAATATAAATCATGATCCTTCTAAAGAATAGCTTGTAAAATTACAGTTTAATTTGAAATTAATGGACTGTCATCAATTGTATCAATCCGTTAAATATAAATACCCATTAAAACATTGGATTTATACAAACACATCAATTCAAGACAAAACGCTTGTATAGAATGTAATTTCAATAAAAAAAATCTAGCTATTTTCACAATATAAACATTGCTAATGGAATTTCATTGTTTTGAGCATAATATTTTGTTTTGCATCCTAAGTATTTTATATGTTTAATTGAACATTAGCTGTTTAACAATTCGACTTTTTAGACTATTTTTGTCATGTACAGTTTTTATCTATTGAGTATAGGTTTAAGATAATAAGCAACTATACTAAACATGCATTAAAAAAATATATAAGCAATAACTCTAAACAGGAGTCGATTGCCTAATTTTGTCGTTAAAATTTCAAGTTTTTACATGTTATAAAAATTGTTCAACTATTCGGTACACATAAATGTACGGATAACTATATATGTCGCCTTGGTCGCGCACAAGTGTACGCATCCCGTGGCTTCTGGAGAACATACATCGTAACATATTTTTCTGACAGTTTTCCTATATAAACTGTTGAAACAGACAACATTGTGTTTAAACATTAACTAAAAATTTGCGACACAGTGTGTAACGTTTTGTTGATTTTATAATTTCATAGATATGCAGTATGCTTGACCCGAATCCACATTTTCCAAATTTCTGTTGATCAGTTTCTGTTGATCAGATGTCAGGTGGATTTTGGTCGCCCTCTTGCACGATGGCTCTAAGGATTCAAATATAAGGCCTGTCTAGTTACATTGTGTTGTTTTGACGTAACGTGTGTCCAAGCTATTTTCATCTACGTGTCGTAATTGTTCTTTCTATTGGTTCTTGTTTTGTCCTTTTCCATAGTTCTTTTTTTACTTATAGTGTTTGGCCACTTGATTCCAATGATGTTTCTAAGACACCTTGTCATGAAAACTTGTAATGCTTTGAAAGACACAGCGGTTAGTTTCCAAGTTTCTGATCCATAGAGGAGTATACGCTGGACATTGGAGTTGAATATCCTGATTTTGGTGTTTGTTGATTGAATGTTTTTATTTATTTATAAATGGAGTTGTGTGTTAAAATTGAATATCCGCATGGCATATTTAGTTATCATTAAAAAAAAATATTCGTTCGATAATTTGATTGACACAATTGATACTCAGGAATATGCTGCTTTTCAATTTGTTCAAAATGTTCTGCCAACATTATTACAATTGTATAATGTATATTGAAAGGAGAAAGAAATTATCTGCTACAAAGTAATATTCAAATAAATATCTAATATATTTTAGCATTTCCGTTGGTTGGAATAGCAGAATATGAACCTTATAAAAAACCATCACTGTGCCATACGCGATGGGCTTCATCGAGCCTAATTGAAAACGTGCATTATGTAGCAATACTGATATTGTTCTTGGTGGTACCTTCAATTGTTGTCACAACTCTATACTCCATCATATATATCAAGGTACGTTTATAAATTATGTTGTTGTCTCTTAAAAAACAGAGTACAGTGATATGTCGACCCGCCTGTCAGATTCTGACATAAAATAGGTTTTCTATAACCTGGTGGAGATTTATGTAGTTAAACAATTACCTAAAACGGGGCTATTGTATATTGCTTTAATTTAGAGCAAATTTAAGACATTTTTCAAACTGTTAGTAGGCTCACCAGGTTAACGACCTGGTTGCGTTTTAGCTATTATCTTGTGTAGTGTACAGCACGTTCAACAAACAATTCAGCACACAAGAACTTAATAAATGCTTCTTTGAAAGACGCAGACGTTTTATCACTATGGTTAACGTTTTGCTTTACATGTATGGCAATCACATTAAAAAATAGCTTATCATCACATTGATCGTGTAAAAAACGGTGACAAAACGAAATAATTAAAAACGACGAAAAGAAAACAAGTCCCTAAACACTGATCAACATTGTCGACAAGGCAACAGGAAGCAACAAACAATAACTGTCGGTGCTCCGGAAGGGTAAGCAAGTAAATGTGACATTAGTTTGAAATTAAATTGATATGAAATAAAATGCGTGCCTTTTTATTGTTTATATTTATGCTATTTAGTATATTTTAGGCAAATTACTTGTTTAAAAAAAGTAGCAATTCACGAAATCGAGTTATGCCGATGATAAAGACCTTCGTTGTTATAAGCGGTAAGTAAACTTTGCTTATTTTACAAAATTGTTTTTTTTCTTCAAATCATAGCAACAAAACTCAAAATCCAATTTCTTTACATTATTGAAGGATGGGGGAGTGCGAGTGATTTCTATTAAATCAATTAAATAACTAAAAAACTTCGCTTTGATTTAAAAATCTGACCCCAAGAGTTTTCTTAGTTGCCATTTTCTTTTTCTGTATTTGTACAGTACTGTCTAAAGGTAGTGAGTTACACGTGTTACAGGAATATGAAAATAAACGGTCAACGTCACAATATTTATTCCAAGTTATTCTAGAATTTATGAGCTGATCAATTTTTATCATATAATGCTTACCTGCAAAAGTAGAACATTATTGTAGTTTATTTTAAATGTTAAGAAAAGTTATTTGTTTAGGTACGTTTACATTAGCATGGACACCGTACGTTGTATGTTTTATAATGGATTTATTTGGAATTGATTACCATTCTAATAACGTCTATATCATGTCCTCAATGGTGGCGAAGGTTTCTTTAACTGAGATTCCCATATTACTTTTGATACAGCATAGGAAATTCAAGAGAGAATTGGAAAGTGTCGCTAGTGACGTATTTGACAAAATCGAAAAAAGGACAACTTCATCAGGAGAGTATGCCGTAGACTGTATGAAGGGTAATAAGCATCAATACAATCCAGGTGAAAAGGATGCAGGGCTAATTCAACTTATTTCTTACATTCAACTCAATAAATGGAATACTTAATCATTCTATAAATAACTTGCACACAAATTTTGAAAGCTACATTTTGTACCACTTTATACTTTATTTTGGCCTTTTTTGCCCCTTTTTTTATTCAAACGTCACTTATAAGTCTTTTGTAGACGAAATTCGCGTCTAGCGTTAACTTAACATTTTAATCCTGGTATCTATGATGAGTTTATTTACTACCAAATTCACTCATTTTGGAATTATCAACCAATACTAATATATATGAACAGAAGCATTTGTTATCAAATAGTCCGGTTTTATGTATGTTGGTGTTTGTTTTTGAAGAAGTTCAATGTTTCTGTTGTTTCGATTTTACTCTTACAGTTGGTGTGTTTTTATCAGTTTTGGTGTGTGGATCGGATTTGTTTAAGTTACATCGATTTATGACTATTGAACAGCAATATAGTTATAATATCTATATTTAAGGAATATTTATCATTCTATTCTACTGGTATTTGGTGGGTTTTTTTCAGAAAATATTTATAGAATACATTTTGAGTATCTGTGCTGGATTTAATTACATGACATTATTCAAGTGTACACATCTATTATAACTGAAACTTACAATCGTCACAACTCGGCCGATTCCGTACCTCATATAAAGAAGGAGAGAAACGGAGTCACCCGAGGATTGACGATTAGGAGAAAACGGAGTCATCCGAGGATTGCCGATTAGGAGAATAGCGGAGACACCCGAGGATTGCCGATTAGGAGAATAGCGGAGTCACCCGAGGATTGACGATTAGGAGAATACGGAGTCACCCGAGGATTGCCGATTGTGAAACTTAGTTATTTTTCTGTCGAAGTTATGCAAAATAATTGTTGACTGTCCTCTTTGTGCCATGTGTGGGTTGACTAGTTACAAATATTTTACATATTTTGTTTTATTCAAACAGCTGGATAATGTCTAATTAAAAAAATGATATTCAACTTCAAGTAGCGTACAAAATGTATATGTCACGAACATTAGGTCTTTGATAAGTGCAAACAAACTTATAATAGTTTGTGTTTGTACTGGAAACTTACACTACAATAGTCACGGAGTATAAAATTACTTCCAATAGAATAAAAGCTATGTTGAATGGGGACCTAATTTAATCTTGCAACAAGCTACCCTTGGTAACTTATATCCTTTATAGAGCTATTACAGGGGGTGGTTTAAGCTTATATATAGTACATTGGATATGTATGTATATATTAACTAGCCTCGTTATTGATGTCGTTCGGAATGATTATGTATCGAACGTCAGTGTCACAAACAGGAAGTGTTTGCGTACTACTGTATTCTAGGTTAAAATGTCAGCTATTAAATGTTGATACGTGGATAACACTCTCTCCTTTAGCACATTATATTGTTATATTTAAAAACAATATTATTATGTTTAATTTTTTCAACAACAAAACTAATGCATATGAGAACAGCTGGAAAAAAAACACCCATTTAACTCAAATTGAGAGAAACTTTTTTTTCAAAGTAAAACAAAGTATGTTACATGGACATAATTTGAACACGTAGAAGAAAATAGCGTCTAGCGTATGATTTTTCACTTGGTAACTTATTCTTAATTCAAATGAAATTATTGTTAGTTTAAACATATTTATTTATAGTAGATTGTGTAACAAGTTATTCATTGTTATTGCCATTGATATAAATTCCTTTGCACTTTGCGGGTACGAGTGCTGCCTTGTAGCGACATAAGCCTGCTCTTTCTCAAAATATACAAGGGTGTCTTATACGTTCAGGAGATATGGTTCTCTCTAAAACACAGGTCAGCCATTTATTATCCCTTATCGATGGACTATCATCTTTTCTTAAGACCATAATCATGATAATCGCAAATGGCAAAGGAAAGTCGAAAATTCAGTCCCTGGAATTTTCTTCCCTGAACGGTGATCGAACTAGGAACTTGTGTGTTTAACAGTAGTTAGATACACTACACCATTTATTTATTATCTCTATCATTGTTAAGCATCAGATAAACGTTTATGGGAACAGGTATAATTGTACTTTATTCGTTCCCTGGTAATAAGGTTCGGAATTAAAGTATACCTACAGAAGTTTTTGGGCGGATCAAAATCTAAAAAATAATGATGTAAACCAAATTTGAAACTTAAAACTTTCGTTAGCCTAAGGAAAAATATGGTTCACATTCATTACAAGTACGTACATTGATATAAATTTGTGATTTACATAAAACTTTTTGTACCTTGAAACTTGGATAAAGAGTTGACTCATTTGCACTCATACCACATCATCTTAATTTTAAAGGCAACCAAATATAAAAATTGATTTTAAGAATAATTTCTCGGAGTTTATAGAATAATATTAAACCGCAAACATGAACTTTGATTAAAGAAGATACATGGCTTTAAACAACATAAACAAGAGCCCATTGTTAACTAGATTATAAATGACCATGAAATGGGTAACGAAAATTCAAATTGTAAAACCTTCATCAAATAGCAAAATTAAAAGCTCAAACAGATCAAACGAATGAACAACAACTGTCATGTTCCTGACTGGGTACAGACATTTTAAAAAGTACAGTAACTCAGATCATATTTTCAACTGAATGGCTAATATTCTACATTTGTACTGGGATATTCTAAATTGAGAAGAAAATACAAAACAAAGGTGTCATACAAAACTTTTTCGGCGATAAAACCACAACATCATTGCAAACAAATCAACATACAAAAGGGCATCAACAAGACCAATGTGTACGGTTTTGAAAACACCATAATCATAATTTGATAGAAAAGCCTTGTATGCTTTTATTTTCCTTTTCACAACTGAAATGTGCAAATCCATTAAATCGGGAAACGAGAAACATAAAAAACGACAACAACGGAACATCAGTTTCCTGACGTAAGACATGCACAAACAAATGTAGCGGGTCTAAACGTTAAAATAGGACAAATCTTCACCTTTACCCAAACGATTGTGTAACATCACAACATAGACAGTCAATTGAAATGGCTTTACGTAATAAATAAAGATATTAACATAAGTATATTATGTACAAAATAAAAAATATATTCAGATTAACACATATAAGAAATATCCAAACCCAATTAGTATCATCATCACATACGATCCATAAAAGAACATTAAATCCAATGCATACACTACCTCGTCCTGGGTAACTGGTTCATTTTCCGCGGAGCAGCACTTCATTTTCATTGTCCATCTTGCAAAACCTTTTAATGGTGACCAAATATCATCAGTTTTCTTTTTATAATGGTATTTGATAGTTAAGGTTGTACCGTACAGAATAATTCCACTTACAGTTATAATTATAATCATAACAATAAGTAAAGCGCACATCGGATTCGAGGTAGCGGGTACGGAGGCAGACGCAAGAGTAAGAAAAATAGCATAAGACAACAACAGTGTGATGGCAAGGCCTATACGTTCTCCTGTTTCAACTGGAACTATGAACACCAATGGGTTCAAAATTCCAAACAGAAATGTGGGAAACACTACCATTATTGTATAATAAAGCGGTTGGCGTTTGATTTGAACTATGACGTAAAGATTGCTATGATCGGTAGCATTGTTTATTATTTGGGAGCACTCTTCCAATATCCAATCTGAATTCGGAGTATAGTAGTCGAATTGACATTGATCTTCTTTGAATAGGTGCTTTAATGAAATATAAGGCATTGGTATTCCATATGGGATAAAATGAAGTGTGCATGTCTGTCTATCGAATGGAAATTTAGATATATCTGTAATGCATTTGACATCCAATACGTCCCCAGGAGAATAGACAACAAATCCACTACTCCATACAGCTATATAGAATTTTTTCCCATCACCAATAGATTCAAATTTATCAACTCGATTAATGATCACTAACGGGGGCAACCATATATTCATTGGATCAAGTATTAACAAACTTATATTACTATATGATAAAGGATTCCACTTCAGGCGTGGATCATGCCAACGGAGAATAAAGCTTCCGGTTAATGATAGGCTTTCTTCTACCTGCCTGAAATAGTTGATAGATATAATAAAAATTCCAATTTGTATGTTCATTGTCTCTGTAGATGGCGTAGGCATCACTTCTTTTGTATAATTCGTTAACAGATCTTTGTATAGTCGCTGAACATCTGTAATTGTTTGAGCATGAATAAAGATTGGCAGTATACAAAAGAAATATAAAATCTGCTTCATTCTGAATCAGACGCAATGCACACTATTATCTCTTAAACATTGAAATGTTGTTTCGACTTATAGACTTTAGTTAATTATCGATCAATTAAACGACCACTCAGTATATACATACACTGTCTACTACTGGATCGGATCTATTCAAAAGCATAAATTAATAAAAGAAAATGTTTGTATAGATAATTATGATTGTTCAATATCAGTTTATTTTAATAGTTAGTTGTTTTTGCATTGTAAACAGTGATAATGGATATTCATTGTTTACAGCATATATACTTATAGATTCTTTTAAAGACCCGGACCATGTGTAACAAAACATTTGTTCCACCGGAACAAATTTCATAGGAAATATATTCCACCGGGACTTATATCACAGAAAATATGTTCCAGCACTAGAAAATTTGTTCCGGAACTGTTTTAACTAAATGTGAAATAAGTTCCGGAACAGAAATCACAGCTCCATTATTAAAATTTGAAAAAATGAAATACGTTCCTGTGATATTAGTTTTGAACGAAGGTATTTTATAGAAATCAATGAAAATGTTCTGCTCGAACCTATTTCACTGAAAATAAGTACCTTTTACATATTGCACAGCGAAATATTTTCTTGTTACACTTAAAAAGTATAATGCAACCTAGATGCTGTACTTGTGCTTGCATGGGGTACATTTGCAATTGGCGGCATGACTGAAGGATGAAGATAAGAAATAAAAGCCATGATAATGTATCATAATTTGTATCAATGCAGGCACGGATCCAGGGATCCAGGGGGGGGGGGGGGGTCCGAGGGTTGGAACACCCCTTTTTTTGGACGATCAATGCATTTGAATGTGGACATGTAGTTGGACACCCCCTTTTTTTCCTGTGTAAGGAACCCGCCTTATTTAAATGGCTGGTTCCGTCCCTGCAATGTTTTATCATTTATGTCACGGTATTCAACCTCCTTATTTCCTGTTGATCTGGCATTATTGTTCTAATCATACATGTATTAGCTATTGTCATTGCAAAGTATTAAAAGGGTGTGTCTTTTGTTTCTTTATGTTTTTTAATATATTTGATCAATCACTTTGTCCTTTTCAAATTAGTACAAATGTTAAGCTTTAACTGGGACTCTTTTTTTCCCAATTACTTTTATTATTACTTTTTATTCTACTCTTTCCTAGTTCATAAGTGTCATTTTTAGTATTATTATTTGAGTATGTTATTAAACTTTTGCTGTACTTCAAAGGATCCAAATTGGATGTTTACACTTTTTATTTATTACATTTATCAATCGAATACATGTTTTTACAATGACTTTAAACTCACTGATGACAAGCGCTCAGTATATAAAATAACTTGTTTGATCAGTGGAACATATTTCACAGACAAGGAACTTATTTCACCAGGTGATGAACAAATCTCACAAATCCAGAACTTATTTCACCAGGTATGAAACAAATTTCACAAATATTGAACTTATTTCACTAGGTAAGGAACACATTTCATCATCCCAGAAGGTAAAGTGTTGAACTTATTTCACCAGGTGAGGAACAAATCTCACAAATCCAGAACTTATTTCACAAAGCAAGGAACAAATCTCACAAACATTAAACTTATTTTACTAGGTAAGGAACAAATTTCACCAACCCAGAACTTATTTCTTCAGGTAAAGTATGGAACTTATTTCATGTAGAGATGGAACAAATTATATAGAAAATGTCTGTGAAAAAAGTTCTCCCAGAACATATTTCCTGTGATATTAGTTCCACTGGAACTTTTTTCACAGGAACTTATTGATTCTTTAAAAACCCGAACCATGCACACAACAATTTAAGATAAGTTTGATCTTGAATCAGTAGAAATACATGTCATCCCTTCCCTTCTTGTGAATTGAAATTGCACTGGAAAATATATTGACGATTGGTTCATTAGAAAATGGGGTGCACTACGTTTGCGCGCATTTGGGGATTAAAATGTTTTACATTTGCACGTAGCTTTTGATTATATTTGCGCGCATTCATTTTACAGGTAAACTCAGGTAAAAAAATAAATAAATATCAAGTTAAATCATAAATGAATATATATTTTTTTATTTTCATAATAATATGACAATCAATTATTAATTTTGAAATATTTGTTAATACATATTGTTCATATTGAATTTTAAAACCAAGTATAAAGTTGTCATAATAAACTCTGTTACAGCTTAAAGCATACATGTAACTTCATTGCTTCATTGCGAATATTTCAGAGTGAATATTGTTTCAACGCATAGTGATCACTTTTGAAATTAGTAAATAATTTAAGGATTATGTACCCTTCTGTTGATTCAATGCTAAACATATGGAAATTTTATAGAAAACCCACAGCCTTTATCCTTGTACTATAATTTTTGGCAATTTGATGAATTATAGATATAGGATTATTACATGCAGTGCTAGCATTGATTTCCTTAAAACAAGTTCTTAAATGTAGTTATTGGTAAAAACAAATAAAAATATGGACCGAATCAAGTGCGCTCGACTTTAGTGTATCTGCACGAGGTATTTGGAATTTACAGGTTGGTTAGAACTTTTTGTAAAAAATAAACACTAGCACATCATAAAAAAGCAAGTGAGTAATCTATGTTTCAAATTTTATAACAAAAATCTCTGTATTAAAGGCTGTGGATTTTCTATAAAAATCTTGGTTTATTTGTCACAAAGTACTCTTTTTCGTTTAAATGCAATGAAACAGTAAATAATAATATAATGCTTTGCATTAAATTTCCTCCTAGTATATGTAAAAAATGGCCTGTCTCAATTATTCCTTATATCTGTAGTTTTGATACAATTGATGTTTAAAAATTTCGTACAAAAATGGCTACAGAAGGGGTCATAAACCTTAATAATGCTTTGCATCAAATTTCCTCCTAGTATATGTAAAAAATGGCCTGTCTCAATTATTCATTATATCTGTAGTTTTGATACAATTGATGTTTAAAAATTTCGTACAAAAATGGCTACAGAAGGGGTCATAAACCTAAACAATACATAGAACAGACCAGAGGTCTCTTGATATGAAGTGCTTGCTTGATGTCCTTGAAATTGAGGTCAAGGTCATAGATAAATTTGACATACCCGATTTTATACTCCTTGTTAAAGCCAACCTAGACTGGTTCCTAATCGCAATATTAAGTATGTTACACATATACCAATATAACGTGAGAGAGTATGGCTATTAGCTAATACCTGGAGCGTAGTACCGGGAACAAGGATAAAGCCAAACCAGAAGTAGCGATGTGTTGTACTAATTTAAAGTAAAAGTACGTCTAATGATTATATATTTTGTGAATCAGTGTCATGTCAACTGGCATATAATATTTAAATTGAATTTTTCAAACCTACACTTGCAAATGATATCCTTTATTTCAAACAACATGAACAAAGCGTACAGAAATCATTTAGTTTTGTTATCAGCGTCAAGGAGGCTATTATCTGACACTGACATTAACATCTTAAAACGGATTTAAATATTTTCAAATTGATTTTAAATGTATTTTCTGACTTCTTTAGTCGCTCTTACGTTACAAAGTACAAAAATGTCCAACCCCCCGCTGAGTAGGTAAGCTGTTGAAAAGTATATTATAATCCGTAGTCAAATGTCTGTGGTTTAAAAATAGTATATATCATGTTGCAAAAAAATATGTCAATTGTTAATCTGATACATTCAATATCTGCTATTTATTTTTAATGTTTATTTCTACAAAGTACAAGGTTAGTTTTGATCAAGACGAGTACGCCTTGGTAGGATGAAATATTGTATGAGGCCAAATATTAACTCTGTATACTCGAACTGCACAAAACAGAATACAGTTATAATGACATTACACTTTTATCCTGCTGAAAATGCATATAATGTATGTGCATATCCTAGTTCAGTATCCTGAAATCCGGGGATTGTCGTTTTTTGCCAATGTCATACATATTTGTTTTCGTTAAATTTTTTTTGTATATTAACATGATTAAGCAGGATGCTATTTTCTCTAGTTTGAAGTATCTAAAACTTGTGCTTTCTTTGATAGCCTAATTTGTGGTATAAATTGCTCAATTTTGAAGTCCATACGGCGGCCTTGATTACTACTGTCATATTGTCTCTTGTAAAAATTGTCTCATTGTCATTTATACCATAATTTATCTCCTTACTGTCACATGATATATGTTATATGACGACCATATTCATTTATTCATTAATTAATCAAACACTTAATTCCTTTTCATTTCATCTGGACTCATTCAAAACACTTTAATTTTATAATTGCCTTTTCCAGAATCAAGAATTCATCTCTATAACTTACAAAGAATAAATAGATAAGAAATATTAAACACATTTTAAAATAATAAGTAGAATTGCAAACTATTGCTCACCGATGATACTCCTGCTTCAAGTATACTTTTTTATTATTTGGACATTGGAAATAGAGAAAACCCAATAAACGCTCAAGCATGATCCAACAAAGTTTGAAACTAAATTTCAGGCAACTCCTATTTGTAGTTCCCTTAAAAACTGAGACGTAAAATAGCATAAATGACGATATGATTAGTATAGTACACAAGGATTTTAAAAGTAAAATCGGAAGTTGATGAGTTATTAAGCTAGATCCGCATGTTGACTAAAATATTATAATACATGTATAGACGCTCTGATTTGTAAAGTCTAAATAAAGTACGTCGAAATATTTCATACTTTTTCATTGTGTTTGGAATTATAATTATGAAGTAAATTTGATTTAAATTTTTGTGTTTTGATGCTCTTAATTTTAAGCACCACACTCGGGCTATTTAGTTGCGGGCAGATTTTATTAGTGGAGAAAGCCGGAGTGCCCGGAGAAAACCGACGACCTACGATAGAAAAAACCGGCAATCCTACTCAATTAAGATTGAAGTCAAGTGCACTCGAATGAGCAGGGTTCGAACTCAAAACCTCAGTGGTGACTGGCTAATGATTACAGAAGTAACTACTTAGACAACTCGGCCACCGAAGCCCCAACTATTCGGTCAAATGGAGGTTGATAAACGACTAATCCAAAATTGCGGTATTGAATGATGATATAGCGTCTTTTAATAAATTTTACAGAGCTCTGATGTTAAATTTCTGAGAGAAATGCGACTAAAATTTTATGGAAAGGACAGATAGACGTACGGACATAAAAAGGGTACAACAGTTTACCCACTCATTCGGAGTAGTGGTGAAGATGCATTTTAAACCATCTAATATATTATCATTGAAAAACATAATTCCACATACTATTTAAAAACTATCACATCTACTATGACAATAATACTTATGACATTTGATATTCTGGCAGACAATCTAGCGTAACAGGAATTCAATGCAGGCAGGAAATGTGTTAGTGTTTTATTAAATGCTGACAAAAAGCCTTATAATAAATTTCACGAAGCTCTCATTTGAAGGTTCTGCCATAAATGTAACAAAAATATAATGGGAAGGACGGTCGGACATACGGCCATAAATATGTAAAACAGTGTACCCCTCCTTAAGAGTGGTATAAATTCATTTTAAACAAACTTATATGTAGTCATGGAAAACACATAAAACTACAAATCCATCCCTTGTTCTTATACGACAATAATACTAATTCATTATCTTCGGATTTAAATGTCAAACTATTCAATGCATTGCTCAAACTTAGCTTATCCTAGGAAAGACTTGAAACCAAAATCGTTCGGAGGAAAGAAAAATCAAGATGAGTAGGGCTCAATATCTGGTCTTTCTTCAATATTGGTTATTTCCTCTTCAATTGAGTGGATTTCCCGATTAACCGTCTCCATGTCGCATTTTAGGTTTTCGTAATGTTCAAGAAGTGTACTCTGATTCTGTTTGAGTCGATCTCTTCTTCTTTTTAATTCCTTCAACAGCCAGTTTTTCTCATTACTACGAAACAAGAAAAATAAATTAGATAAATATGTGACTTATTCACCGATTCATGCAAAATGATTTTAAATTTGTTTCATCGCCGAACGCACTGCACATACATAGACAATATTAGGCCGTGTTCACACCAAACACCGTGTACAACATGTTTACATTTGGTTTAATGTAATGTACACTAGTTTCACATTAAATTTGTTCACATCTATACACCTTGTTTAGCTACCTGTACATAAGATTTGTTCACACTTGTAAATTATATGTCATTTAAATGTTCATTACGTAGAACCGAATTCAAATTTTCGAACAACTTTTCTAGCAGTTAGGGAAGGACCATTTGACTTTTAAAAAAAGGGGGATGCACGGATATTCCCACAATTTGATTTAAAAAAATCGGCTCATTCAGATGATTAGAATGAACAAATAAGGCTACGTAAAGTGTTTTTATAACAAAAAAATATATCAAGTTTAGACAAATATTTCTGTAAAGAACTTTATTAATAAGTGTAATAAGTATCAATTTTATCAATATTGTTTCTTTTGTTTAAATGTACATGGGAAAATTAAAGTTATGAATGCCTAGTTTTGTGTACACTTAATCTACACAAGGCCTACATCGACTATCGATTGCATATAGACAAAACATGATTTAAACTACATGTAAACATTGAGTTTTATCAATGGGAACGTAATTATGTTTAGTTTATGCGTGAGTTACACTAACACAACACCGAGTTTAGGTCAATGTGAACACGGCCTTACATGAACATGATGAATGTCAGAAATAATCTGCTTTTTGTATGAAGGATAAAAGGCTGGGGAAAGACGACGTTAACCGAGTCATTCAAATGTGAACTTTGTTCAGTACAAAACATTGACCGAAATAGATATCAAAATCTGCCTCTGACTTCATAAGTCGATTTACGGTAACAATAATGCATAAATGGAAGGTAAATCCATCATAAACAAATGTATGACTGATTCCTCTTTCATCTTGATATATTTTGTTTTTGCTGTCACTGAACCATACATCCTATGCAGAAAGGAGTAGGTCCGGTGAGGGCCGATTTTGGGCTCAAATTTCAGGTTCATCTGACGAAAGATTTTGGACACTTTTTAAAGACTTAGTGTCTATTTCAGTTGATTCAATTAGTTTTTAGTCTTACTGGACCTACTCCGTTTGAACAGATTCTACGTTATCGTTTGAAGTGAAAATATAAGAATCTACATCCAAAATCCAAAATCCAAATTCACTGCTCTATAAGCTGCTTTTAAATGGTTACGTTTATAACATACATGCATAAAAGGGTGCATCATAAGTTAAAAGAACAACTAAAACAAATCTAAAAAATTTTTTTACCAACTATATTACAGTCAAGTTTAAATTACAAATAAAAGTCATGTTCTGAAATTTATAGAGCTCCGAACTGTTTTTATTGTAGTCAAACAATTTTATTTCAAAGCTAATTAGGAAATAAATTATCAAATACGTTTGTTAACTCGTTCGTATGCTTGCTGAGAGTTTGATATACTGCATACACTTTTCTATTGTTGAAAACTATTATCTATATGTTGTTCTGTAGATGAATTTTGGTTATTTACAAAAATGTACTGGTATGTCGATGGGTTGCTGTACTATTGACGTTTATCCAGCATGTTTTATCTTAATATGTTTATGTGTTAAACATAAACAATCAAATTATCTCTTCCTCTTTCTTATGGCCTTATTCAAATATGTAGTTTTAAAAATCTGCTACATTAAACAATAGTGTATGCATTTTAAAAGTATGTACGTTCCTCACATCTTCTGGTAGTGTTGAATAAACGTGTAATGTTATTGTGTGAACAGCATTGGGTTTTGACGATAGCGAGTTGCACTAATTATTGTTAACGAACAACGAAAGAACGGACGGACGAACAAGCTGATTACGTACGGCCTTCGTTGCATTATCACCGAAGCCCTAACAAATTAATATGCCACTAGCATCTCTTCGAGTCTCCTATGTATTGGTTAACCATCATGCATGAGACAACGAAAAGCATTATAAAAAAAAAACAGTCTATCAATTAAGGAATATTTACCTCAGCATGTTTTTCGTTAAAGAACACCCTAAAAATGATAAATATGACAGTATACCCGTTGCTTCTAGAATATGTACACATTCTAAATGATTCTGCAAACATTAATGCTGAAATCACATGAAAGTACTAACAAAAGAGACTTCTCATCACAACAGCAATGACCCCCCCCCCTTTTTTACTTGTTTAACTCACAGGATAAAACAATAAAAGTTGCCACATCCTTTTAGAATCAAAATATATATAAAAAAAAATCAAATAGTATATATTACATATAAGAAAATATGTATGTATATATATGTATTTTTGTCTTTCATTTTTGCTAATGTGCTTTGTCTATATGCCTTTTTATGTTTTTTTTTAATTCATTATATGCTGTGGCTCTGTACTTATACATCCCGTCATTGTTTTATTGTACTATGGTAAATTTGTGTATTCTGAAGTTTAGCTAGCTTTAAAACCAGGTTAAATCCACCATTTTCTACATAAGAAAATGCCTGTACCAAGTCAGGAATATTACAGTTGTTATCCATTCGTTTGATGTGTTTGAGCGTTTGATTTTGCCATTTGATCACGGACTTCCCTTTTTCAATTTTCCTCGGAGTTCAGTATTTTTATGGTTTTACTTTTTAGTGAATCAAAAAATAAAAGGTTATCTATTTTCTGCACTATTGAAGCAAGATTTTTCATTTTCGTTAAAGCAAGGGACTGATTATTTATTTTCACAACTATATTTAAAATATTTGAATCATACAATTTTTAAATTATTTGTTTTATAAATTATAAATGATACATGTATAGTTAAGTCATCATGTACCATTTAATCAGAATTAATCAGCATCCTCTGCAGAAATTCTATATTCCCAACTGCATATATACATGTATTGCTTCCATACACTATATTAAAGATTGATTGTATCGAACCTTTTTTAAAGGTATTGACAAACATGGTAAGCCGAGCGGAGCGAGGCAAATTTTATTTTTAAGGGTTTTGGAGGCACTGAAGGCACTGAAGGCAAAAGAAGCTTTAGAAGAAATAATGCAAAATCATTCTTTGTGAGTGTTCCCCAGACCCTTTCTTATTTTTGGTCTCAAAGCAAAAATGTATACATTCAGTGTAAGACTTAAGTTTTTAGGGACAACATCGATCAATAGACCAATATGCATGATAAAGCACAAATGTAATTCACATAGTTGAAGTCTGAGGCTTCTGTTTTTTAAACTCATGATCAAGTTAATAACAAAATTAATAAATTACAAAAGAAATGCAACACTAACAGAATACAGAAGGGTAACACATGAACAAAAGGCAAATAAATAAGAAACATTGATCCCGAAAAATCAGGGGCTACGTCTTAGGGAGAACAGAATCTTCTTGCAAGGCACTCGAAGTGAAAACAATTTGATATGGAGACAATCGTTTGGTTTTGAAATTTTCTACATGAGGCATTTGCCTCAATGTAGTTACGGCCCTGTAATAAAAGTGAGGCAAGTGTTTCTGAGAAAACATACCTCAAGTTAAATGAAGCCAATTTACAGACATCTCAAGTATATTTAAATAATATTTATACTTTTATTATTAAACAATTTGGGCAGTGTTTGCCGAAGGCGATTTTTTTTTTTTTGAAAAAAGATAAATTTATGAAGAACCTGGTGCCATCTCATACTTTCGATTAGAACTGCTGAGTTATTTATTTTCAATACATTGAAAGTCAGATAATTTATTTTCAAACTACCACAGAACAAACCATTTATTTTTGTGATTATCAAGGCCGAGTTATTTATTTTCAAAATCCTCCTCCAGATTGTCACCTTTCATTCACAAACTGAATCAAATGTTGCAACGACCATTCGTACTTGTATTGGTCCATGGGAGAGGTTGGAGTAGGGGTTCACGGCAAGTATCCTTTTTTATGAGCTTCTTCAAAAATATTAATATAATCCACAAAGTAAGTGAAAAATTTGTTTCAAAGTTATAAAAAAAATACATTTTTTTCTAGTTCCTTTATACATGTCAACATAGTAATTGAAACAAGAATGTGTCCATAGTACACGGATGCTCAAGTCGCACTATTTATTTTCTATGGTCAGTGTACCGTGAAACTGAAGTCAAAAATCTAATTGAAATTAGAAAGATCATATCATAGGGAACATGCATATACATGTATGTGTATTTAGTTTCAAGTTGATGGGACTGCAACTTCATCAAAGCTTTAACATGAAGCGGGACAGACGACGGATAAACGAACGAACGGACGCACAGACCAGAAAACATATTGACCCTCTGCTATCGTGGATGGGACATACAAATACTAAATTTTAAAGTTGTTTTTTATCGAATATTTGTTTCGTAGCACGGCATTGATGGTATAAAAACTGTCTGATAAAAAACGTCGAAAGCAAACGATTTGATCAACTGAACACGGAAAATATAATTATGTAGATTTTGTATTTCGATATTTTTAGTAATTTACCAATAATAACATTTTATGGAAATATATTACTGAAACCCCCCTAAAATAGTTTACTATCGGCGCTTATCCATTATCTTAAGTATTTTGCTTGAAGCCACAATGCAATAGAAGAAAAGCTGAAAACTATCGTTTGGTGAAACTGGAAATTGAATAAAGCAGGACTAACTTTTTTCTCGAAACCTTCCAACTTTAATTAAATAAGAGCTTCGCCTTGAGAGCATGATACGTCCGTCGTTCTTTAAGCTCGTCATTATGCTTGAAATGAATTTATATGATCAACATAAAATACTATGAGCACTGCTCAATTAGACCCCACCTCCAAAAAAAAAAAGACATGCACAAAGTTTTGTGAAAATTGGTGAACGAAATTTTAGTTATTTTCCGACGTGTGGACGGACGAACGGACGGATGGATGGACGGACAACTGTATACCAGAAATTGATAGAAAACGTCTCGTAAAAAGGGTGTTTAAAAATAATACGAGGAAAATATTTGAATGTTGGTATTTTTTTATTATTATCATTCTGCTTTTTTCAATGGATTTTTTTTATTCTCTTTCTGAAATATTATATTTTTAATAAATAAAGAATCAAACAAATACATTAATTTGGATTGAATATGCCCTAACAAATTTCATTTTGATCTCCTTGTTATTGAAAAGAAATGCTATTCCATCCTCAACATATTTCCATTTTTGAAATGTATTTATTTTGTTTTTATATATTTTTTTTAAAGCGCAAACTGACATATTCAGAGATGATGTCGTTTAATTTTTACTTTTCTTTTAATTTTTAATCCAACCGATACCAACACGATAGTAAATGGTTTGTTTTATTTAGCTTGTAGTATAAAATATTAGTTATCGGCGTATTTAAAAGAAGTAAAACGACGGAAGTCACCAGTGGAGAAAGACTTGCATTTTTATCTGTTAGAAGTACCTGTACAGACAACTCGCCCCCACTGGTAAATCGCCTCACACCAAAACGCCTAACTTTTCACGCCCCACTTTTCAAAAATCGCCCCACTGTTGTTTACAAGCTCGCTCCACTTTGGAAAAATCGCTTCATACTTGTACCAAATTGCTCCACTTATGCAATTGTGTAAAATCCCGATGAATATGTAAAGGTCTACCAACTCGCCCCACTGATGAACACTTATCTATTGTATGCTATACTTGCTTGTTTCTAGTACTGACATCTCATCTAGTTCGTCGTTTTGTGCAATCACATCAGTGCTTATTATAATTGAATTACTGTGCTAACCTATCATCTGAGAATAAATTTATCTAAACACCCCTAATTCATGAATTATCTTGTCAAACAGTAATAATATTTACCAGAGAAAAACCCGTTATAAACAGTATGAGCAGTAACATCTTTCTTCACAGAAACGCAAATACTTGCATTATTTTACATTTACCAATCGTTATGACAACACAACCACCTATAGAGACACCCTCCCCAATACCAAAAAAAAAATATACTTAAATTTATAATATACAAGACAATTACATTTATCATGAACAACCGTAAAACTGACAATAAAATAAGCTAACCAATTACCAAAAGCACATTCATTTTGTATCTTACTGAGTTATGGAATATCTTAAGTAAAAGCAGGACCTGGAACTTAGGTTGCGGACCTTTCAGTTTGGAGAGTCAAAGGTCCTGGACCTGCCGAACGATTTTTCAAAATCTCAGATCTCTAATTGATCACTGACACTAAGTTTGTCGGCCTCGATGGGCGAGAGACCCGCGGTAGCCCGCCCGCGTCTTACGTGCGACACCTCGCTAAATAAGCCCAAAAGTAAATGTTTAGGTCTCAAATATTGTATAGTTTTATAATCGTTCTAGGTAACAATGCAGATGCACACATTTTTACAAATTGGCGAACGCTAGTACATTTTACCTTAACATTTATATTATCATGAAACCTCACTTCATATTTTGACTTAAGCATACCAGACGTACTTACCTGTTGATTCTGCCATCATTAAAACTCGCACGTGACAGGTGTGTTCGACTCCGATCTTTTTATAAAATAGACTTGGATTTTTAGTTTTTCTATCACAGGTTAATACTCTCTCTGGATTCCTTCACAAATAAAAAAAAAAAACTGACTGCCACGATAAACGCCAGTGGTGATGAATGTGGTGTTAAAAACCAACAGTTAATCAATCTAAATCTTATAAATTTCATAAGCCATAAACAGAAGTAACTTTCTTTCGTTCATTTATTAAGTAATAAAATTATTATCTATTTTTTCACACTAGTACCCTTTATAATGATCGCTTAGCATATTTGTTTGTGAAACATTTCCAGACTCATACTAAAAACACCATGTAGTAGCTAAAAACATGTTTGAAATGACATGACTTCACATTTGTCAATATTAATTTAACTTGGTCTGTGCGAGTGGCACTACTATTGAACGTGCAGTGATATTATCAGAGATTAAGGGAATTTTGTATTTGATTGGCCCTTGTTCATCTTAATCTGTGAACAAGCTAAAAAATAAATCGTCTGTGTTTTAGGCTGAAACGAAAGAATGAATACGTCGATTGAAACCAACCCAAATTCATTAATATGTGTCTGTCTCAAGACAAAGGTCATTTTCAGTAATTCAGTGGTTGCTTTTTATTCTGTTTGTCATATTTGTTTTTTATATTATTATTTATCATAAACCCAGCTTACTTCGCCCAAATGGACCCTGTGAGCTTTTCTTGTCACTTGACGTCCGTTGTCCGTCGTCGTCCTTGGCTAACATTTACGAAAATCCTCTCCTCTGAAACTACTGGCCAAATAAATCAAACATGGCATATCACATCCTTAAAAGTTAAGGTATCTAGTTTAAAAATGTTTCCAATGACCTTGCCTCAATTTAAATGGCCACTTTTCTAAAAATAGAGCATGTGATAATATACAGACTTGGCTTATATCTCTATACTATACTAAAACTAAAGCTATAGAGCAAATCTGACATGTAGGAAATATGTTCATCACGTGAAGACTTATCTGTCCTGAAATTTTCAGACTCATCAAATAGTCCGTTGTTGGGTTGCTGCCCTTGAATTGGTAATCTAAAGGATTTTTTTGAGTTTTTGGTCATTATCTTGAATAATGTAATATACATTATATCAGAGACTATCAGCAAGATTTTTCAGCAAAGTAAGCTAGATCAACATGACCAAATGGACAATTGACCCATTCATGAGTAATTATCCTTTAAAGTAAATTTGTACACAAGTTTTGTAATCTAATACTATTTATTATGATTTTAACCTTTTTTACGTGATTTCCAAAATCACAGTACAAACAGGTGAGCGGAACTTTCTCTTTAAAACCTCTAGTTTTTCATTGGAATTGTTGCAGATTTGGTCATGTCGAGTCCTTTTATAGCTCACTATACGGTATGGGTTTGTGCTCATAGTTGAAGACCACACGATGACGTACAAATGTATGTTTGCCAAATACCAAATACAAGCCATTTAGACTCTTTATATGGATTGTTAAATTTGCAATAATTTCAAATTTCGTTATTTCATATTTAAATAATACATCTCAGTGACTCATTTCTCTAACAAATATTACCCGAAAAAAATACGTACATGCATGTTAGTCATGACAATTTCAGTAAACATGTACCTTACAATATTGTTTTTGTAAAAAGAGCCCTCATCTAGTGTTTATATAACTTATAAAGTCTTATAGTGTTTATGTATATCCAATAGATGATAGTCTTAGTGTAGTTCTACGATGTCCTAAGTCGACAAAAAAACACAATTTGATTTTAGGTCAGTATTTGAAGAATTGATATTTGTGTCGATGCTATTCCATGTCTTCTCCATGCTATTATTCGTCGCCACATTTGACAGCTTGCCATATCAAATATTCCTATGCCAAAGCAAACAGGGGCGGATCCAGCCATTTTAAAAAGGGGGGTTCCTAACCCAGGACAAAGGGGGGGGGGGGGGGTTCCAATTACATGTCCCCATTCAAATGCATTGATCGTCCAAAAAAAAGGGGGGTTCCAATCCCCGGAATGTCCCCTCTGGATCCGCGCCTGGCAAATACATTGTATGCAAGAACAATATTTTTTTCATTAATAATAATTTTCTTTAATTCAGCAGTATAACACTTTGTTCAAAGGGTAGTTTACAACGAGGTCTTGTATTATATACATATATTACAACATGAAGTATAAAATCAAATAATAAATTTACTGTTATCAACATTCACAAAATATAATTCTACAATATATAATTTTCAATTAAGATTCAATTTTGTAACATTGTTTTGAATTGTAAACAAAATGTTCCGTACAATACTTGATCATACTTCCATATACATGTATCAACAAGGAGCGTTGGAGCGTTTGAGCGTTTTAAATATTCAGTTTTAGTTTTTGTAACACAAACATATCACAAGAACTTTTAATTTAAACAACAATGTGTTTGACGACAAATAAATTATAATATAATAATATAAAACAATGAAATAAATATACAGTAATATCAGAAACAAGCAAAGTATCCTTTTACAAATCATCTAATACACGTATTGATGTATATGTTGTGTACAAGTTATCATTTTGTACAAATTATAATTTGTACAAAATATTTGTACAAATTATAATTTATATTTTGACTTTGTACAAATTGTAATTTGGACAAAAATTGCTTGTACAAATTATAATTTGTACAAAATTTGACTAAAATTCACTTATAACTTGTACAATAATTTATAGTATGGATTTTGTAATATAAAACATTTAAAAAGTATTAATTCACTCTATAGTTTTTTTTCAAAGACCATACAATAAACATGATAAACCTTTATTTACAAAATACTTTTTAAGACAACCTAACATATTCATGTAATTTTTTTCAATGCAATGTTTAAGGTCATACGATTCATTTATACTGTATATAGTATATTCAAAGCCTGTTCTCTTGTTTTTCAAATGGTCATTTGCAAAAGTAAAAGTTAAGGCGTTCAATAAAATGGCCAGTATCATGAGTATAGTTGAACAACAGGATAAATTATATCAAGAAGTTTACCAGTTTACTTAGAATAATTCATCAAAGCACAACCATCTTTATACTAAAGACAAATTTAATGAGTTCATTTCTAAAGTTAAAAATGCAAAAGAGACATTGAAGAAAAAAGTCCAAGACAGACATTTGCTTAAGAAATATCATAATGATGTTATTAGAGTTGCTGATATGGAAGAGTTCATAAAAAGGGGGAAATGATACGTTTTCTGGTTGTATTTTATAAACATAGAAAGGGGTCTGACCTAAAGATAGGTTTGTCTTCATCTTCTTTGCCTAAGAAAATTTTGACAAATCTTTAAACTGGGGAAGATTTATAAGGTGTTTAAAGAGGTTTCAAAGGAGAACAGTGAAATTGATGACACAGATGAAAACACAGGTACTGAATCGATAGAATCAGAAAGAGAACATGTGAATGATAGTGAAACTGGATCAACTAGTACAACTATTTAAGTTTTATCAGAGGGTGTCGAGAACCTAATCATTTGTGCAAGAAAACATGCATTGTCTGGCCAACAAGTTCAAGCCTATGTCCTAACAAGAAATAAAATAGAAACTGAGCAAGTTATCTGTTGGAGACAATGTTATCATCCTAATTCCATGGTATGACAAGCACCAACCGATCCTAGGAATAAACAAGGTGTTGTTGTAAAAGAAGAAAGTTTTGGCTATCGTGTAGGGACTATAGCTGGCAATTTAACAGGATCTTAAGCAGAAACAAACAAGAATCGAGAAATGACTCTTCTTTTTCTATTTCATGAATTCCTGATTTACAGCAAACCCTAGGAGAAGTTGTAAATTGGTTTTCAAAAATGATTGTATTGTGTAATTCGGGGTGTAATGGTTCGCTAACTGCTCCATCATATAAGAACATTGTATATTATTGTATAGTTCGTATTAGTTTAAACAAATATAGTTACCAGTGTGTTTCATATAGATTTGTAATTACAATTAAAAGATTTTTTTTTTAATTTGATTTGAAAACTTATTCTATGTAAAATATTGTACAAGTTATAAGTGAAATTATGCCTCATTTTGTACAAATTATAATGTGTACAGGCACTTTTTGTACAAATTACAATTTGTACAAAGTCAAAATACCAATTATAATATGTACAATTTTTTTGTACAAATTATAATTTGTACAAAATGATAACTTGTACACAACATATACATTAAATATAAATACTAGTACTGTAATAAATATATGTCAATTTGAAAAAGGTAAAAGAATAACATAGAGAGAGAGAAAATAAAAAAAAATAAACATTAATAATTTGTTTGATTGTTCAAGAAATAACCTTGTATATATATACGATCAAATATGTAAATACATTGAGACATTCAGGATGAATTTGATGAAGTACTTTAAGAACTAAAATTATTGCTTTTCAATATGCAAAACAATTTTAAATGGACATACGTTGCAGCTACTCAAAAGTATGTGTTACGATGTCATATTATGACGCTCAGTTATAACAATTCGTGAAGCCAATTTTTTAAAGCTTTAAAATCTATCACAATTAGCAAATTTTGTTGTACCTGATCAAATAATACAACATTTATCGAAAACTGGAAATCATTTGAATTTCGGGTTGGAAAAAAATTGACCAATTTTCTTACTAGATATTAGGCATGAAAATTACTAAGAAATGTCACTCACACGTACTATGACCATTTTAAATAATGATATCCTAGATAACTTTAATTGACCAGGCCTCGGGAGCTTTAAAAGTGACCAAACCAAGATAATTTTGAAAGTGGAACTTGTAAAGAGTCTAAGCAGGCGGTTTCATGGTGACGTAAATCTTTTTCTGTTCATTTCAGACACTTTTTTTGAATGCATGTAACATTACAAACACAATTGAAATTTAGATTTGTATAAGTAAAACAACGTCAAAGTTTCAAAAGAAAAAAGTCGTTTTTTTTAATATTTTCTTTCCGTTTACAACTGTTGTTGCATTATATTTCGACAGAAGCTTTTTTAAACCAACTTTCTGGTTCCTTTTAAAGGTTCCAGCCTCGAATAGTGCGAACATATGTGAAAACGGCATTTTCTGTATCTCCCTCCCTATATGTTCATGTGCTAACGCTTTCAATAGGAGAAACATGGGGTCAAATATGTCGAAACCTACTGCCCGATTTATTACGCTGTCATCTCCCTTTTTGAACTTAAATGTGAGATTTGTTTTCTTCGGACTCTATTTCGAAATCAAGCATATCTATGTCTTCTGTAACTTTGTTGTAATCCTTCAGAAGTTTACTCTGATATATTTTGAGCCGATCTCTTTTTCCTTTCAATTCTTCTAACCACCATGTTTTGTCATCGCTATAATAAAAGAATAACTATGAGTTATTAAACATCTAAAGTGTATATAGAGTGATAATTTTAATACATGTACATGTATATATGTTATGATGGTATGATACTAAACCCCTAACGGGAAGGATTGTGCCTGATATTCATATGATGAAATCATAAGCTTTCAATCAGTCTAATTGAAGTCTGGAGCTGGCATGTCAGTTAACTGCTAGTAGTTTGTTGTTTTTTATGTATTATTGTCATTTTGTTTATTTTCTTTGGGTACATCTTCAGACATCAGACTCGGACTTCCCTTGAACTGAATTTTAATGTGCGTATTGTTATGCGTTTTCTTTTCTACATTGGCTAGAGGTATAGGGGGAGGGTTGAGATATCATAAACATGTTTAACCCCGCCGCATTTTTGCGCCTGTCCCAAGTCAGGAGCCTCTGACCTTTGTTAGTCTTGTATTATTTTTAATTTTAGTTTCTTGTGTACAATTTGGAGTTTAGTATGGCGTTCATTATCACTGGACTAGTATATATTTGTTAAGGGGCCAGCTGAAACACGCTTCCGGGTGCGGCAATTTCTCGCTACATTGAAGACCTGTTGGTGACCTTCTGCTGTTGTCTTTTCTATGGTCGGGTTGTTGTCTCTTTGACACATTCCCCATTTCCATTCACAATTTTATGATATAAAAAACACATCCATTGTAGTATAATTCGTTAGCTGATTTGTTTTGTTTTAATGAACCTTTACAGCTTTCAATTGTTTA
This sequence comes from Mytilus edulis, assembly GCF_963676685.1. Lineage (NCBI taxonomy): Eukaryota > Metazoa > Mollusca > Bivalvia > Mytilida > Mytilidae > Mytilus > Mytilus edulis. The sequence goes on along the minus strand of NC_092356.1, from coordinate 44,773,245 downwards.
TATATGGAACACATTTTCTTATTATCTAAAAATAAAAATAGTTTTAATTACGACGCTCTTTTATGTTATTTAAAATTGAAAGATGGTGACATCTTATATCTACCATGCGTTATGTCACAATGGGTTACTTTAATACTATAAAGCTAAATATATTTGTATTATTTTAAAACCCTTTAATCATCAAAACACACTAAACACCCTTTCGTGTGACCTCAAGCATATAACGTATACGCAGGCAAAGACTCTACACTTTGATGCACAAACTAGTGTGTTATGTAAAAACATAGTCTCGGCAAAGTTTAATTACGAGAAAATAATTGTAATGTTAAAAAATAAGAAACATGTACCAACAAAGACCTAACGTGTTAAGGCTAATAAGGTTTCGTTATATATGCTTAACAATACTTATCAGAATTTAAGATATTTCTCTTTTCTATAAAGGCTTACATGTAGCAAACGTTAAGTTAGTAAAAAAAAATATATATAGCGGCTCATGGTGTTGGTTCTCGTTCTAAGCATAAAGTTAAAAGCACAATTATTATATCTACCAAAAAGCGTCAGTCTGGGTATATTTGGTATATGTTGTGAGAAAGGAACCATCCGATTGCTTTTTCTGTGAAAGGTCATTCTGTCAAGTAAAACACAAGCATGTAAGTAATCAGAATAAACATCTGAATAACATGTATTCACAAAGTCATTGTGTGTATTCATTAGCTAATATTGATTAAAACTACAAATATGCGAGATTATCAACGGTAAAGTACAAGTAACTAGGCGGAAATACGGCTTTCTATTATAACAAGTTGTATGTCTTTAGAACTCAATGAACTGCATTTTAAAAGCATTTTACCTACAGCGATCCGATCTATAAAATATGAAAAATAGAATCATGTAAAAATTGCCATAAAAATGTTGTTCTTTTTTTACTGTAATCTGCCATTTTATTGAAAGTCTGTCTTCGGCATTTTCTTTAGTCGTGAACTGTTTTAGATATAACCAAATCTGATTTAGTTTTGATATATTCACATGGGGCCAGCACCTTTTTTATTTTTTATTGATATATGTTATCTTAAATAAGTAAACGATAAAAACATTGAAAGGACAAAATATTTTTGAGTACTGTCTACAAATTTAAAAAAAATAATTATATAGCTTACAGTAAATATTTATATAAAAGTTATTTTAAAAGAAGTTGTAATTACGCATGTTTGGTGATACATATTAGCATTTTAGTTATAATATAAGACATATAGATCTTTTTGTTAAATATGAAGGATCATAAGACTTTTTAAAAAGCAGATGGGTTTTTTCATAGCAAATTAATAGCAAAAATCAACTCAGTTAGAAAGTACGTGATTTATTTTGGCTTACGGCCGTCTTACAGATCATCTTATTATACTCGTTGCCTACACACTAGATATTTGTAATAATGGAATCGTGAACTTACCAAACAGCTATCAATATCCCCGATTACCTCGTCAAAAAGAGTACCAGCTTCTACTAATCTAAATCGATGTTTCATTGCCATCGACAATTGCTTTGCACTCTGTAAGTCTTCCTCATTTGGAAACTGAATACAACACTCAGCGTAATGGACGATTGCCTTTAAATGAAAACGGGTTATTCTCGTGTTATTGCTTTCATATTCCCGGTCGTATGCCTTTCTATAATGGTGTTTTGCTTTCCGAATGTATTCCTCTGTTCCTGTTAATTTAAACACTTTTGCAATCTTCAAATGGATTCCTGATAGGGCTTTCCACGATGTTAGGTCGTTGATTTTATTCTCTAGATCCTTTGCAATTGACAATGCCTTCATTAAGTTTTGATTTTGAAGAGCAAATCCATTGTCCGGTGTAAAGGGCTTCTTTAGATTTTCACTTTTCTTTGACCCTCTGATTTTTGGTAGATCTGTTTCGCACAAGCTTTTACTTTGATCAATGCTTTCTTTTTTTGAAATGCCAGTCTCTTCTACGCTTATTCTCGTCTTTGTTTCTTCTTTCAAAGGTGTTTCCAGATCTAGACATTCTAATTTATACTGTTTTTCATAACATTCCATTTTAATTCTTTCTATCATTGCGGAATGAAAAAGACTTGAATCGCCAATACGTTTTACGACACCAAATTCAGTAAAACCTTTCCCGTCTATATTAGAATCAAGGCTGTTTAACAGTTCTATAGATTCTTTAAGTAAGGATGATAATAGAATAGGATCTGAAAATGACTTCAACATATATAATACACCACTACGCTGTGTTACTGGACTGAACACAGGACAAAAGGACCTTACGGCATTTTTAGTGGTTGTCTGTTCATCGAGTTGCATCGGCAAAGAGCTCAAATGATGCTGTAATAACTTTGTAAGACCGTGTGCTAACTGATGTTCCATTAAGCTTTCTGTAGTAACAGGGAAGAAAGTGCTTGAAAGTCTATGACGAACATAGCCTGTTTCCGGTTTTGAGAAGCTGTCTTTGGAAATGTCCATAAGCCATTTGTTTTTACTAGAATTGTAAAGAATTCTTATCATCAGTTCGACTAGAAAAGTTTCTGATATATATTTACTCTCCATTATCAAGTTCTTACTTCTTAATGTTTTGATTGTCTGTGTTGTTAATTGACTATTGCTCAAATCGGTGGCACAAAGATGACCATGATTCCTTAAAAGATCTATGATCCTTGAATTTCTATGTTTGTTTTCGATGAATGTGTCGGCGAATTCATGACTGACATGTTTTCCTTCTCCAACCAGTAGGTTGAAAATAACTTTGCAGTGCTCTTGAAGTACCCCGCATCCATTAAGATAATCATTCATTGTGGTTGAAGGATCTTCAGTCTTAATATCGGAAAACTGGTGTTCCTGACCACTTAAGAATGTTTCATACATTGTATGTTTTGCTTTATCTAGATAAGTATTAGCAGATAACTCAGTATTGCCATACAGTCTATAAGTGATTCCTACTGCACAATATATATAGCAAAGTTTTGCCTTTGTTTCTTTAACCAAGGACTTAAAATTGTCTTCAAAGTGTAATAAGAAGGCCTCAGCATGATGTAACAAAAGTACGTTTCTATGAATAACTTCCAATAATCTTGCATCTAGATCAATGTTACACATGAAAAAAATCAGAAGTTTATTGAGATGGGAATTTCGGTCGTCGATGGATTGAGACGCTTTCAATATCATGAAAATAAATCCATGAGCAGTTATTATTCGCTGCTCATCTTTACCCTTAACAACAACCAATGAATATTTTTCTAAGTTTTTGAGGAAGCCATCTATTATTGTTGTCTTTTCATCTTTGTGTACTGTGTTTGGCAAAAGAGTTTCAAAAATGAAGATAGGAATTTTATCTGTGTTAAGATATGGCATGAGGTAAAAAATAGTTTTATCTTCGGCTGACATATTCTTTTCAGCCTGTAAAATAAGCATTTGACAAGCTTTTGTAGATGCAGAATCACCACTGCTGGTGATGGTTTCAAGTTTTCCAAGATAGCTGTCTACGCTTATATCTGTTGTTTGTATATGAGTTCTTGCAAAAGCAAGGCCATCTGGCAAATAGCCCAATCTTTTAGCTAGTTCTTTTGCTTTCTCATTTAACAAAATATCAACGTTTAGATATTTTACCGCCTCCGTTTCTGTCATTCCTTGAAATTCAATTACCAATTTCTCGAATTCGGGTGATAACGACTCACTTGTAGTTACAATAACACATAATTATGTTATCATTCTGCTTCAGTTGCCTCAAGAACTCATTCATTAGAGTTTTCTGAGGGGATATCAAACCAAGCAGAATAAAAATGTGCTTTGTGTCCTTGTAATTGTCGCTTTCCAAAACCTCTATAGCGCGTAATAACATGATGTGAATTGACTGTTTAATGCGCAGATCTGAGTTTATGTATTGTGTCTTTAGGTAGTTCATTAAATGAGAAAGAGAATTATAAATGTTTAATTCAGTATTGCAATCTACCCGCCAAATCAATGAATTCTGGTCATTCGCAATCTTTTTTGAACATCTGTGCGCATAGTTAAATGCGTGCTGCGACTTCCATGTTCCAGGTGGACCTGTAAATCAAAATCAAGTCTCCATAGAGTAAATAGAGAAAGAGCAGCGAATAAGAGGTGAAAGATACCAAGGGAATAGTCGAAAACTACTGATAATGCCATTAAAAAAAAACGACGAAAGACAACATAGAAAATTCAAGATTGAGGTACACAAACCTAACAAAAACCAATGAGGCCTCATGTGCTCCGGAAGGTTGAAAATTCGTCCATGACCTTTGTCATAATTCCTCACACCGTTGTTGAATTGACCAGAATGTAAGTATGAAGCCAACATCGCCAATTAGATAAACTCCGTCGTTATTAGGATATCTCAGATCGTATGTATCTAGTAGTGGATTTTGTTATACTTTTATGAATTTAAAGTTTAAATATACAAATCCTAGGATTTCTCAAGTTATGCTATAAAAACAGTAGCAAACACGTGTAGATAGCCTTTACATTTTTTTTTACCTATCAAATGAGGTATATGTGTAATAGAATTTTAGTTTAAAACTTGTACAATATTCTCAATACTTTTTAATTCCTTCCCGCAGAAGTATAATATATGTTACTTTTTTTTTATCAATGTTTCAATAAGATTATGATGGTCATACACACTTTAAAATGAATTTGCTGCCTAAAACAATTTTTTTCATATGAAATGTTTCAATATGAATTATTTTGTTTTCCAAGTTTGTTAGACATTGCATAACGTTATATATAAAATCATGTTATAGACAATGTCCATGTTATCAGTTCATTTACATTGTCACACTAGTAAATTACATTTTGAAAGAGTAATGAAAAGATCTTATTTTTCTTCAGTGGATAATCAGAAAAAGGACTGAAAACAGAACATACAAAATGTCATATGTTATTGTTTAGTTCAAAAATAGTTCTTAAGTTCAAAACATAACAGACAATTTATGCAACATATTTAAAAACGAATCTGCATAATTATGTTCTAGGCTTCAAACAGTAACAAAAAATGCTATCAAAAAGAAATTGTTGCTATGCTCAACAAACAAATTACTAAGCATTTTTCTATAATCATTTTGAGTAATCAAGTAATTACAAATTTACTTAATATAACTTATAAATGCTTGCTTTAACTTAGTTTTACTAAACATAATAATCTATGAGAACTGATAACTAGAAATTTGTAAAACTGTTCAAACAAATTACTAATTGATTTCTTTTTACTTTGAAACAGTAATTGATTAACTAGAATTACTTCTGATTACCAGGTAGGATTAGATAAATAACTTCAAATTATTAAAAAAAAAAAAAAGATTATAATTGTGGTATACTTATATGTATTCAAATTTTTTTTTCAGAATCAAACTGTTATATTTGTTATTGCATTGAAACTTTTAGCTCAACTTATTACATTTAGGACATGTGTATTTGAAACATAATTCGCAAGGAATAATCATGTTTGGTTTTCTAAAAACGGTAGCTTGCGGATAGGGTAATTTCAGTTAATTATTTCATTATTTTTAAACTCATTCCATTATCATAATTTTGACAGCCATTTATACAAACATTTTCTCTACAGTATTTCATGATGTGAATATAAACCTTACGCTGGCATTTACAAATTTAAAATTCACAATAACTTGTGTATGCAGAGAGGAGCAATGGGAATACAATTTCAATTTGGCTATTACAATAAATTATAATCATATATTTGATTTTTTTCTTGTATATTGTAAATTGAGGGTTTTGGAATATAAATAGAATAGTTATCAAAGGTACCATGATTATAATTTAGTACGCCAGACGCGCGTTTCTTCTACATAAGACTCATCAGTGACGCTCATATCAAAATATTTATAAAGCCAAACAAGTACGAAGTTGAAGAGCATTGAGGATCCAAAATTCCAAAAAGTTGTGCCAAATACGGCTAAGATAATCTATTCCTGGGATAAGAAAATCCTTAGTTTTTCGAAAATGCAAAGTTTTATATTCAGGAAATTTATAAAAATGACCACATAATTGATATTCATGTCAACCCCGAGGTGCTGACTACATGGCTGGTAATACCCTCGGGGACGAAACGTCCACCAGCAGTGGCATCGACCCAGTGGTGTAAATAGTTATCAAAGGTACCAGGATTATAATTTAGTACGCCAGACGCGCGTTTCGTCTACATAAGACTCATCAGTGACGCTCATATCAAAATATTTATAAAGCTAGAAGATTGATATGTTAATAAAATTGACTATATTTAATAAGCATTTTTTTAAATACAAATGAGGATGCTGTCCAATTTTTTAACAACATTAAAAGCTGATATTTCTGCTTGATCAATTTTAAGATAAAATTGTCAAAACAGAAGGACATAATAGAATTGTTTTTCCTCAATTAACATATAAACAGACAAACATAACTTATTAAGGTGGTAATTATTTCAGGCAGTTACATAAGTTCTTTAAAAGGAAATAATAATAAAAATGCTCTGAAATTTCAAAAAGGTCTAGCTTAAACGTTAAATTTGAAACTTATATACAAACACTGCAAGTTATAAAGATTCTAGTTTAAGATTTATGTTTATATAAATATTAAGTAATACATAGCTGTTTTAAATAAACAAAAATAATTGAATATTTATTTTTCTTACTAAAATGCAGTTTTAAATTTCCTGAAATTACTTTTGAATTATAACTGCCTTTTACTAAGTAGGCCAAGGGACTACATGTCGTTTGTTGACATTAGGTTTAATAAGTTTTAAAAATAAATATTTCTAATGAAATTGGACTTTATAATTATATAATTACAGCATAGTTATGTAGTTTCAAAGTCTGCAAATTGAATTAGTTTGGATAACTAGAATTTTTTTTTTGATAATACTTTGAAATGCATTAAAAATTGCTTTGGATTACTTAGTAAAACTTAGAATTATACTTCTAATCATAATAATAAACAAGGATTTGTAAGTATTACAAATTATTTCTTTAATTTTAGAATTACTAGCCATTCTTAAGGTAACAGGTACGTAAATGGCTTGTCTTGCGATGTTTAAAAGAAATTGTATGCACGTAGAACTTATTAAAAGATGATGAAAAATCGAAAAATTTAAGTTGGTCACCGATCTAATTTCAGAGTTACGAACATTTGAAAATGGTAATGAAACAATATAAAGTACATAGACATAACGTCAAATTTGAACCAAAAATAAGGGCATCCGATACAGTTTCAAGGGAGTTAACTCTTGGCGCAACGTTAAGCGTTTGAATTCCCGCAAAACGTCACTTTTTTCGGAACTAATGCGTGTAATTTTCCGTAACAAGAAACGTAATGTGGACTTTCCGAAGCTCCAATTTCTGTTTCTCCCGCATGCTAACTTCTACACCATTATATTATTGCATTTCATTCTAAAAGGATAACAGTCTAATAAAATCATAAGAAATAAAACACATTACTGTTTCTGTGAGATCTTCAACAAATTTAAATATCGCATGGTTAGCAATCTCAAGATGACTGACCCTTTTGATGTTACTAACATAATGCATGTCAATTATCATTTTAATATGAGGAAGGCGCTACCTTAAATTCCAGCTTTATACCAAGACTATGTCCAATAAATTGATTGAATGTTGTTTGCTTAACGTCCAGTGGCAAATATTTCATGCATGTTCAGGACGTATGTCCTACATATGATATAGTTTTTGTCTAAATAAAATAATAAATTCAGATGGAAAATATTTATGGAACGATCATTGCACTTCAAAAGGTTGGAGGATGTATGGTATTTTACTAGTCCAAACGTCTTGAGAGGCTATTATATTTTTTCTTTCACGCGTCACAGGAAGGCAAAGTCAAAGCAAAAATTTAATATACCCTTCCTTACTGTCATAATTATTTGGACAACTAGTAATATTTGTCTTGAAAACATATTCTGAATCCCAAATTGATAGAAAAAAATATTCTGTTCAAGCATAGGACATTTTTATTATAATTCATCAACCACAATTTAGTCCGGCTCCGATTTTCTGTCATTTTTTACAGCACAGAAAACCAACAATGATATTTTAAAACTAATACCGAAAATTTAGGTACAAGAAAAAGTGAACTTCCTAACTGAACAATTTATTTATGTTAGATGAATAATGGCATTCCGCTAATATCAACAATGATACAACTTTAATAAAGTTCCTATTACCTCCACGTAACACGTATTTTATCTAACAAAAAGTAAAACGACAAAAAATACTGAACTCCGCGGAAAATTCAAAAGGCAATAGCCAACACTATTTTTACACGCCCGTACAAATTTTCACGTCACGTATTATGGTATACAAATGTGCGACGTCCGTCTGTACGTCGTAAAATGGTACAACATATTATCCTAAAGTCATTAAACTAAATATGGTTCTTTGTTTCATGATGGTCAAACGATCTGTATATCTTTTTGGTGAACTTTTTGAGTTACAAGACTTTGTAACTAAAACAGGGGGTGTTTTTTTCACAGTTCGCGCTGTATCTCAAAAATGATTTTTGATTATTGCTTAAAACCTTACACACTTCTTAGTTATATGAATCTCAGATCTGTATACTTTCTGAGGATGATTCTTTTATTTTAGAGTTATTGAGTTTATATGAAAAAAGAGGGGGTTTTCACATGTCGAGCCGTATCTAAGAAACTATTAATAAGTATTGCATAAAATTTCATATACTTGTTAGTTAAAAGATCTGTATACTTTTTCGTGCTGATTCTTAAATTCATTTTTAGTTCTCGAATTTTTATTGAGCTTCAATTTGATATCATAGTCATTATAAACTTCCTTTTGAGCAAGAATACCAAAATGAGTCAGGATATACTTAGCATGACTTCCTGTACAAGCCCCGTGTTATTTCAAAAACATGTATTATGGGTTTTTTTCATAAGACGACGGGCGTATCATGCGCTCGTAGCACAGTTGTTTATTTTGTTGGTTTTTTTTAATTTACAAATATATTAAGAGAAATGATGGAATGACAGCAAATACAATGCAATTTCCAATATAATTAATATTTCCAAATGGCATAACTCTTTTAAAGAAAAGTTGCTATGCACTGATTTTCGAACGTGTCCATAACGATATCAGTTTTATAGAAATTTGGCAAGAATTGTACACTTGAAAAATCTAAGTAATCGTTAGGACCGAAAGGACAGACAGAGGAATGAACGTGCGATATTTTATGTACCCCGCAATGCGTCGCACTTTGGTGAAAATATATATAGTTATTTACCAATGAAATTACGCATAGGTAATATGTGCAGTCCTCTCGCTATTAATTCAATCGTTTTTGCGAAATACAAAAAAATCAAAACATGATCTATTTTCTCTCTCTGGACAAAAGCCTCCTTTAGCATATTCCTTGATAAGATTTTGTTTTTGTTTTCTGACAACATTTAAAAGAAGATATGGTATAATTTGCAATGAGACAACTCTCAACAAGAGACAAACATGCCACAGAAATTAACAACTATAGGTCACCGTACGGTCTTCAACAATGAGCAATGCCCATACCGCATAGTCAACTATACAAACTGTGAACTTAAAAATATTTAGGAGCCTCCCAATTTTATTCGATTGTAATCATTGACCAGAATAAAAGTTTAATTTTATGAATAAATGTGAAATTCTAAAAAGTGATTAAAACGTGAATAGAAGGATTTAAAGGAGTATTGTAATGAAATAGCAGCCAACCAAACAAAACAAAAACAAAAAAACAACATCTAGAGGTCAACATATGCTATAAATTAATACATAAATTAATGCTCGAGTGTTTTCAGTACATGTAACCTGTATGTCAAGTTTTAAATTGCCGAGTCTTTAATTTTAAAAGCCGTAAAAATTATCAACAGTCCGTAATCCCTTTTCTTGGGATGTTTCTCACTTAGACCACAAACAAAGATATGTATTTATGATTCACATGATTTTATTTCCGAAAACAATATTACCAATTTTTAGTTAGCTCTTTACAAGCAATATTCATACATCTGAAAAATGTCACCGGTAATTTGCAACGATTACGTGGAAAAAGTCTGCCAGCGACGTCGTGCACTTAAGCGCTAACGTTGAGGTTACAAAGGGGGACGCAATTTTTAGGATAAATCGCGTTTATCATAGAATCCAGCACGGTGACATATATTTTTATTTCAGATTTGGAGAAAGCATGACAAAACGCATTTCATGCAAAAAAATGATAAAAATGACATTTTCAGAAACACTTTATTCCTATATTTTTTGGATTAAAAAAATCCCACTTTGAGCATCTGGTTCGTAATGCCAAGCAAAGCTTGACAATTTGTATAGTCATTCGTGTAGGGATTTATTTTTTTCCTTATTGTCACTTATCCCAGCTTCAAATTGAACCCGATCTTAATAATTTACGACAAAGAATATTTGCTCCAAAAATTTTAAAAACATTGTTTAACTTTTTTGCAAAATTGCACAAGTCCCCAATTTTCAGCCTCAATTTTCTCGAAAACGAGCACGGTGACCTATGTTTTATTTTGTGTTTTATTTTATAACTCGCCAAGGCCTACAACATCTTTAAAAATTAAGAAAATGACATTTTATCGAGAAACTGTATCGGATGCCCTTAAACTGTTTTCATGTCAAAATATCTTCAAGCTATCATTTGCCATTTTGGATTTGATTTTAAATATATAAACATAAACGTCCTAATTTGATACGTATCGACTATCTATACACATGGAAAAAAGTATTGCAACACCAAATTGAAATTGAAATTAAAAAAACACTTTTTATTTTTTTGTGATATAATTTGGTAAAATAGAACTAATTAAACATTATTTAAGTAGCTCCTGAGTTTAATCAATAAACATCGACTCGATAAATATTTTTATCTGCACATGCAGCTACTATACCCATAAACAGCAAAACAGATGTTTTCATCCTCATTGTTTTCAACACTTTATAAATAACCAAGTTTTTAAAGTGATTTACATCTTGTAATGGGTCCTCGACAACTCTAAACTGCCGCAAGATGGCATATTATCAGCATGAGAGAAGCAGGGACGTCGCTGAAACAACTGCATGTATTTTTGGTCATCACCATTCCACTATAAGTCGTTTTGAGAATAAAAATAAGGCACTAAACGATGTTAAAGACCTTCCGAGATAAAAAAGACCCCCTATACCATTTGCAATGGAAAATCAAGCATAATGAAGGTTGGTCAGAAGGAAACCCATTGCATACAATACAATCCTAAAAAGAGAGTGGTGGGCATACAGGAGCCTTTTAACAAGAACTATTCGAGATCGACTCATCGCTACTGGTTATCGTGCGATAAGACCATTTCGGAGACCTTTGCTTACGAACAGACACACAGTTTTCCGTATCCAATGTAGTGCACAGCTTGCTAAAGTTGAAAATTAGCATCGTGGAGGAAGATCCATTGTTCCAATGGAATTCGGTTCATCTTCCTTGGACGGATCGTAGCCCGGATTTGAACCATATCGAGCATATATGGGACACTATTGGGCGGAACGTGCGCGAAAGGACACCCCAGTTCAAATGCATCATGAAATAAACAATGCCCTTCATCAGAAATGGTTGCTGCTACCTTAGCAACAAATTAGTCGATTTTTGGCACGAATCAGAAGACGTTTAGATGCGGTTATCCGTTTGAATGGAGGCTGCGCACAAAATACTAATTCTTTGGCGTATAACGCTCAACCATGATGTGAACAGTCATCTGAAGATTAATTTTGAAATGTCTGACATTGTAAAGTTCGACTACAGTAAAAGTTGTAAAATGCATTTTTTGTACAAAAAACACTTCATTTTGTTATTAAAATTGTGGTTATATAAATCATTTTTTTCAAACATTTTTTGTTCGTTTCAATGCCAATGTTATCATAAACTATGTTTCAATAATATTATACAAATATTTTATTATATTTCATCCAAAAAAAAGGGCTGATTTTTCAAATTTTAAAAAATCAAGGTGTTGCAAAACTTTTTTCCATGTGTATATTATAAATGTAAAAATTGAATCATACCTTCAGTATTTTTGAAAAGGAGGTTTTGAATCGAATATGAAAAAAAAATCAACTAATCAGAGTGTAACTTGCATTTGACTTTTAGAAAGCTATTTTAAAAAATGACTATAATCCATTCTGATTTGATTTGAACAAAAATAAATCAAAAATAAATAATAAAAAAATATCACTTAGTTTGTTGAAATACTTACACGATGTACAAACATGAAAAGAAAGGAGACACTTTCAAAAACGACAGTTCGTTGGTATTGATGTTTCTTTGGATACCATTTCAGTTAAATGAAATGTAGCACAAATAGTTTCTGGGGAGTAAGTCCATGTTAACATAAAACCAAACAATAATAAAAAGGATTAAAACATAGGGTATACGATGTAGTATATGATCATTCTTTGAAAGGTATGATACTTTTTTTTTTAAATTATATGAATTTATAATAAAACAGTGTAGGATTTTCATTCTAATATATATATATCTGTAAAAGAATTTTTGAAAACAAATTTACTGATTCAAGTAATAGTAAGTAAAAGAATTGATTCTTAGTGTTTAAAGAATAACTAAGAATATTAAAAGGAGTATTCCTTAATTTCTAAAAGAATAACTTACTATTATTAAAGATGTATTTGGTTTCATTGTGTCAAACTAGCATAACATTTTCATTTAGAGATGTGTGCATACAACAGAAAAATATGTTATCTTAGTTTCAGATTGATTGCTGGTGTGCTCATCATGTTCGGTTCTTCAAATGAATATTGGTGAAAAAGGGAAATTAGATATATCAAACAGCAGATTTATTACAGTTGGGTGCAGACCAAGCATTACATGTAGACGGGCCGAAAAAGTTAACGCGGCGTTTACTCGCGTGCACTTCATGTAAACGCCGCGTTAACTGTGCGTTAACTCCGAAATTGCAGTAGACATTAAAAGTAAACGGGCGTTTACTTTCGCGTTTACCTCCGCGTTAACGCAAAAACGGCGCGTCTTCTAATTTTTTAAAGAGTAAACGGGCGTTTACTTTCCCGTTTACCTCCGCGTTAACGTGGAAAATGCGCGTCTTCTATTTTCGTAATAAGTAAACGCGCGTTTACTGTTTCTAGTAAACGCCCGTTAACACAGATTGTCATCGTAACCTGGATACACTGACATAAAATATGAAATGATAAGGAACATCAAAATTAATTGACCAACTAGTCATTTCCGCTTGACATATTGACGATTACGGTTATTTAAAAATGTCACACATTTGTATTTAATTGAACAATAATTATAGTAAATTTCTTGTTCTTTGCAAATAATAGTTTAAATATGTTTATTCAAATACATGTAATTTAATCCTCACCAAATTTAATCCTCACAAAAATCAAACAGTTTTCTCATCTTAGACAGACTGACTCGTAAAACAAAATTATTTGATATCATTAACAAAAACTGACAATATTTACCCTTTAACAAGTTATCTTATTCTATATAGAAGTAATTCAGTTATATTTTTATGCCATAATTGACCATATAATACAATTGACAGCAATTTTTGTACCAGTCAGACGGCCATGACCTCTTTTTATTTAAAATATTGAATAGTAAACAAAATTCAGTAGTTTTCATACATCAGACTAACTCGTAATATATAATTATTTGTCCGCAACAACCAAAACTGACCATATAAGCATTTTATTATGTAAATCTATATAGCCACATAGTAAATGAGTTATATTTTCATGTAAGGATTGATTGTATAATAAAATAGGTAGCAATATTTGAATATTATGCACGGTGGGTATGGTTGTCCTGCGAGAGAACGTACTGTGCTGGTGATTTGGTCCTGACGGGTGCTGGTGATCAATGAAAAAATGTAAACAAAGACGAAAATAATGATTTTTGACGTTTTTACTCATAAAAAATGGAAGAAAACGGTTGAGATTTTTCAATTTTGTTTCTTATGGGTTCATATGTAAACCAATAAAAAGTTGACCCTCTAAACTGTTTCAGTAAGCGTAACACAAAAATGCTAATTTTCAGAAAATCTAGAACTGAAAAAATAAAACAAAAAATGCTCATAAAGTCCGCTTTCTATACCGCAATCCACACGACAAAACTATTTTATGAAAAAACATTGCAATTTATTAAAATTAAGCATTTTCTCAATTTATTCATGTCCTGATACTGTGCTGGTGGGTCCTGTCATTGTGCTGGTGGGTCCTGATACGGTGCTGGTGATTTTGGATAAGAAGTTGGTCATATTTGAAACAAATGTTACAAAATCAATAAAATTGGGCAGATAATTGTTGTCAATAGGATCTATGACTCCTATTTTAGCTCTTGTGCATCCATTTGGCTGTTTAATATATGTTTTCAAATGATCGTAACTTGTATTACATAATTACATAAAAGGGCAACATCTTTTGTCCAATATCAGATAACAATATATAGTATCTAAAATAAGAATAGTTTTATTAAGATATTAAATGCCCCTTACATTGATGCTTCAACAATGATCAAAGCCCATGCCGCATAGACATGTTTGTTAACGCTCCGCATACCCCTCCCCACTTCCACCCAACCAACCCTCCTCATTTCCTCCTTCATTGTTACAGTGGTGTACCAACACAACAATTTATGACATAAAATAATAACACAAAGACACATTATTGAACAACGAATGCTCGCAGGTACTGAAAGCTAGTTCAAAGCCGCATTTTCAACTGATAGATAAACCATGTTCTCATATACAAAAATTCCAATCGTGTCGATTAAAAAAGTCTCAAGACTTAAGTTCGCATTTTAATGTTTGATGAAGTAGAACTTTAAAAGTGTGCAGTGAATCTTGTGCTCACAACAGTTATTGTCATAATTATGTTTACATAAGACTTATAAAGGAATTAAGTAGGTACCAAGAAATATTTTACAGTTCAATTTAATGATCATGAAGGGAAGGAAATGGTACGAAAGTTTACATAGGACAAAAAGAAATTGATAGTATTTTTTGGTGAAAGACTTAAAGGCTTCTTTGCATTATATAGTACAGCTCTTCTATAAAAGCATGCAAAACAAACTTTGATTGACTTGCTTGCTATGCTTGCTTGGATGTTTTCAAATAATAGTTAGGCGGAGTTTCAATACATACTGGGATTTGATTGGACAAATACAAACTGACAGGAATTGCAGTTCATGTTTATTGTCCAAACAAATTCTAGTATATAGTAAACAGACTACTAACCTGTCGTTTACAAACATCCAAACAATCATAGCAAGCAATTTGATCAATGGTTTGCTTTGCATATATTTATAGAAGAGCTGTTAATTCTATAAAAAAAAATCTTGTTGTCGTAGATGGTTAAATTCTCAACAAAATCTCAATAACTTTGTTGGAACGAATACAGGTTTTAAATCAAATTTTCGTGGACTTTTTAGCTTCCACCCTGACGAGGCATGTTAGCTGTTCGTATGCTGTTGCACCTGACTTACGGAAACTTTGACATTTCCATCTTCTTTTCTGAAATATTTTTTCCCAGCTCATACTTGACAAGATTGTTATCCTAGTATTAAAAGGTGTAACCAATGAATTGAACACAAGTTAAAAATTCCACAATACTATGTAATTCATTTTATGTGTCAATTTGTTCAAAAAAAGTCGAAAAGAAGAGAGTTTTTTTAATGTCATGATTATCTGTCGCTTTCTAGATCTATGCTTAGCATTTATTTCAGATGGCATGGACTCCTCACCCTGGTGACCCTGCTGCCTTTCATAACTTTATCCGTATACATATATTGATAGATAAACAAAAGGCTGCAACTGCATGGTATTTTTGTATTTAAAATGAGAATATGTGTGGTGAATGGAAACTGTGAGGGTCAAAATCTTAAATTGCTTATAAATGTTGCTGGACCCAGTTTCGTTATCTGATCTGAATTTTCTGAAATGTGCAACGTAGATAGACATTGGCCTTTTGATTTTTTTTACTCGGTAAGTTTTGCCCTAATTGCTTAAACTTTTGCAATATTAAAGCCGATTTCATTGAGTGTGTAGACAAAGGGAATATCTTTGGTTATCTTGCTTGCTGAACGGAAATACATTGTTAGGTTATGTAAACTACCCTACTTTAAGAGTAGACTAGTCCCACAAATGACACATCTTTCTGTCTGTAGGACCAGGCTACTTCGAAAGGAGGGTAGTATACCTTACCTAACGATGACTTCACGGTTTAGCTAACAAGCAAGCTAACCAAAGATATTACCTTTGCCTACATACTCAATGGAATCGGCTGTAACTAAAAACTGGAATACATTTTAACAGACAGTGGTCATGTTTGTTGATGAATATTGTTTTTCCTAGATTCACTCTTGAAAAATCATTTAGTAACATTTGGTCAAGTAATTTCAGAAAAAATCTTTTTGTAATTGCGGACGCAAAGACAATATATGAACCTCACACGACCCCTCGACACAGGTGAGCTTATATATGATCTCGTAGCGATTCGGGTTGATAACCAGTTGAAATAAAGCCAGTTTTGTGTGTGTGTAGATTTGTATTGTTTAAAACTGTTATGACCTTTTAAAATTAAATGTAGGTGTTTAATCTAAGAATTTCTTTTTTAAACTTATAAACTTGTTTGGTAGTATGAAGCTACGAGATATTTTAATTTTTGAAATTGAAGGCACAATTAACAAAGCAAACGGTAGTTTCAAATACTTTTAAATAGATCTTTAAGGATAATGTACGCTTGTGTTGATCCCATGCTAAACATAACAAAAATCTCTGTACAAAGGTTATCTCGTCTTCATTCTCTGACATATTCTAGTGTGTCCTTTCATAAATAGTAATTTTTTTTAGTGTTATATCGAAAAATTCCTGATAACCGTTCAGACAAAAAAATTATTTTGAAAAAATCTTACAGATACAGCAAGTGATTCTTAATAGATATAAGAAACATTTTTCTTTTCAAATACAACTTTTAAATCTTACGGGAAACTATTCCAAGCTTAAAACTTTCACTGCAACCTAGCTCTAACTTATCCCCCCTCCCCCCCCCAAAAAAACAAACAAACAAACCCGCAATACTATTGTCATTCTTATAGTCAGCACTAAATTGTTCCCAAACAAATGTGTTTTAAGCTGCTAAAGACATATGATTCAAACGCTCAGAAAGTCCTTTGTTCTATATTTTTGCTCTCCATTTTTATGCAAAACCTTTTACATTTTTATTTTATGGGTTACTGTTGAAGGTCGTACGATGAAGTATGATTGTTAACACATACTTCCTTTGGTTTCTTATGGAAATTTGTCCATTGACAACAAACATACCACATCATCTACTTTATATAAGCATTGTATAAATTACAACGTATTTTGGTGATCTTGCAAGATGATCGTAATCCCGAAAATCGTAAACATATTTTCTTATCTTAAAAGGGGGCAAGAAGGGTTCCATTAACAGGCCAATAAATAAGATTACAGTTAATTTAAAAAAAAAAAATTTAAAATAGGGGATTTTTTCTCTCATAATAACAGTAAACAGATTCACAACAATGTCAATTTCAAGAAAGCAGACAACAGTTAATTAGTCAATAACAGTACAGCATCAATGATCTTGAATATATGCCACTTTTAACTAAAATATAAAGACACAGAACCAGGACATAGGAGCACAGAACCAGGACCGTTTTTCTTATCACCAGCACATCGTCAGGACAATTCCGTTTAACGAACTTGCACGACTTTTGCAATTTTATATTGTTGAAATATACTCTGCATGGTACTTATGACGCATCAGAGAAAAATTAAGCAACAAAACAGTCGTTTTATTGCCGTTCTGATACAATGTAAACAAACCCACCAGCACAGAATCAGGACCCACCAGCACCCGTCAGGACCAAATCACCAGCACAGTACGTTCTCTCGCAGGACAACCATACCCACCGTGTTATGACTAAAAAATTTTGTTCGCATCAATTAAGAGTGCCAGCATGTCCTTTTTTTATTCAAAATATTGAATCGTAAACAAAATTCAATAGTTTTCATATCTCAGACTGACTCATATAATAAAATTATTTGTCCGCAACAACAAAAACTGACCATATAAGCATTGTATTATGTAAATCTATATAGCCGCATAGTAAATGAGTTATATTTTCATGTAAGGATTGATTGTATAATAAAATAGGTAGCAATATTTGAATATTATGACTAAAAAATTTTGTTCGCATCAATTAAGAGTGCCAGAATGTCCTTTTTTTATTCAAAATATTGAATCGTAAACAAAATTCAATAGTTTTCATATCTCAGACTGACTCATATAATAAAATTATTTGTCCGCAACAACAAAAACTGACCATATAAGCATTTTATTATGTAAATCTATATAGCCGCATAGTAAATGAGTTATATTTTCATGTAAGGATTGATTGTATAATAAAATAGGTAGCAATATTTGAATATTATGACTAAAAAATTTTGTTCCCATCAATTTAGAGTGCCAGCCTGTCCTTTTTTTATTTAAAATATTGAATCGTAAACAAAATTCAGTAGTTTTCACACCTCAGACTGACTCATATAATAAAATTATTTGTCCGCAACAACCAAAACTGACCATATAAGCATTTTATTATGTAAATCTATATAGCCGCATAGTAAATGAGTTATATTGTCATGTAAGGATTGATTGTATAATAAAATAGGTAGCAATATTTGAATATTATGACTAAAAAATTTTGTTCCCATCAATTTAGAGTGCCAGCATGTCCTTTTTTTATTCAAAATATTGAATCGTAAACAAAATTCAATAGTTTTCATATCTCAGACTGACTCATACAATAAAATTATTTGTCCGCAACAACCAAAACTGACCATATAAGCATTTTATTATGTAAATCTATATAGCCGCATAGTAAATGAGTTATTTTTTCATGTAAGGATTGATTGTATAATAAAATAGGTAGCAATATTTGAATATTATGACTAAAAAATTTTGTTCGCATCAATTAAGAGTGCCAACATGTCCTTTTTTAATTCAAAATATTGAATCGTAAACAAAATTCAATAGTTTTCATATCTCAGACTGACTAATACAATAAAATTATTTGTCCGCAACAACCAAAACTGACCATATAAGCATTTTATTATGTAAATCTGTATAGCCGCCTAGTAAATGAGTTATATTTTCATGTAAGGATTGATTGTATAATAAAATAGGTAGCAATATTTGAATATTATGACTAAAAAATTTTGTTCGCATCAATTAAGAGTGCCAGCATGTCCTTTTTGAATTCAAAATATTGAATCGTAGACAAAATTCAATAGTTTTCATATCTCAGACTGACTCATATAATAAAATTATTTGTCCGCAACAACCAAAACTGACCATATAAGCATTTTATTAGGTAAATCTATATAGCCGCATAGTAAATGAGTTATATTTTCATGTAAGGTTTGATTGTATAATGAAAAAGGTAGCAATATTTGAATATTATGACTAAAAAAATTTGTTCGCATCAATTAAGAGTGCCAGCATGTCCTTTTTTAATTCAAAATATTGAATCGTAGACAAAATTCAATAGTTTTCATATCTCAGACTGACTCATATAATAAAATTATTTGTCCGCAACAACCAAAACTGACCATATCAGCATTTTATTATGTAAATCTATATAGCCGCATAGTAAATGAGTTATATTTTCATGTAAGGTTTGATTGTATAATGAAAAAGGTAGCAATATTTAAATATTATGACTAAAAAAATTGGTTCGCATCAATTAAGAGTGCCAGCATGTCCTTTTTTTATTCAAAATATTGAATCGTAAACAAAATTCAATAGTTTTCATATCTCAGACTGACTCATATAATAAAATTATTTGTCCGCAACAACAAAAACTGACCATATAAGCATTTTATTATGTAAATCTATATAGCCGCATAGTAAATGAGTTATATTTTCATGTAAGGTTTGATTGTATAATGAAAAAGGTAGCAATATTTAAATATTATGACTAAAAAAATTTGTTCGCATCAATTAAGAGTGCCAGTATGTCCTTTTTTTATTCAAAATATTGAATCGTAAACAAAATTCAATAGTTTTCATATCTCAGACTGACTCATATAATAAAATTATTTGTCCGCAACAACCAAAACTGACCATATAAGCATTTTATTAGGTAAATCTATATAGCCGCATAGTAAATGAGTTATATTTTCATGTAAGGTTTGATTGTATAATGAAAAAGGTAGCAATATTTGAATATTATGACTAAAAAATTTTGTTCGCATCAATTAAGAGTGCAAGCATGTCCTTTTTTAATTCAAAATATTGAATCGTAGACAAAATTCAATAGTTTTCATATCTCAGACTGACTCATATAATAAAATTATTTGTCTGCAACAACCAAAACTGACCATATAAGCATTTTATTATGTAAATCTATATAGCCGCATAGTAAATGAGTTATATTTTCATGTAAGGTTTGATTGTATAATGAAAAAGGTAGCAATATTTGAATATTATGACTAAAAAAATTTGTTCGCATCAATTAAGAGTGCCAGCATGTCCTTTTTTATTCAAAATATTGAATCGTAAACAAAATTCAATAGTTTTCATATCTCAGACTGACTCATATAATAAAATTATTTGTCCGCAACAACCAAAACTGACCATATAAGCATTTTATTAGGTAAATCTATATAGCCGCATAGTAAATGAGTTATATTTTCATGTAAGGTTTGATTGTATAATGAAAAAGGTAGCAATATTTAAATATTATGACTAAAAAAATTTGTTCGCATCAATTAAGAGTGCCAGCATGTCCTTTTTTTATTCAAAATATTGAATCGTAAACAAAATTCAATAGTTTTCATATCTCAGACTGACTCATATAATAAAATTATTTGTCCGCAACAACAAAAACTGACCATATAAGCATTTTATTATGTAAATCTATATAGCCGCATAGTAAATGAGTTATATTTTCATGTAAGGTTTGATTGTATAATGAAAAAGGTAGCAATATTTAAATATTATGACTAAAAAAATTTGTTCGCATCAATTAAGAGTGCCAGCATGTCCTTTTTTTATTCAAAATATTGAATCGTAAACAAAATTCAATAGTTTTCATATCTCAGACTGACTCATACAATAAAATTATTTGTCCGCAACAACCAAAACTGACCATATAAGCATTTTATTATGTAAATCTATATAGCCGCATAGTAAATGAGTTATATTTTCATGTAAGGATTGATTGTATAATAAAATAGGTAGCAATATTTGAATATTATGACTAAAAAATTTTGTTCGCATCAATTAAGAGTGCCAACATGTCCTTTTTTAATTCAAAATATTGAATCGTAAACAAAATTCAATAGTTTTCATATCTCAGACTGACTAATACAATAAAATTATTTGTCCGCAACAACCAAAACTGACCATATAAGCATTTTATTATGTAAATCTGTATAGCCGCCTAGTAAATGAGTTATATTTTCATGTAAGGATTGATTGTATAATAAAATAGGTAGCAATATTTGAATATTATGACTAAAAAATTTTGTTCGCATCAATTAAGAGTGCCAGCATGTCCTTTTTTAATTCAAAATATTGAATCGTAGACAAAATTCAATAGTTTTCATATCTCAGACTGACTCATATAATAAAATTATTTGTCCGCAACAACCAAAACTGACCATATAAGCATTTTATTATGTAAATCTATATAGCCGCATAGTAAATGAGTTATATTTTCGTGTAAGGTTTGATTGTATAATGAAAAAGGTAGCAATATTTAAATATTATGACTAAAAAAATTTGTTCGCATCAATTAAGAGTGCCAGCATGTCCTTTTTTTATTCAAAATATTGAATCGTAAACAAAATTCAATAGTTTCCATATCTCAAACTG
Source organism: Mytilus edulis (assembly GCF_963676685.1). Taxonomy (NCBI): domain Eukaryota; kingdom Metazoa; phylum Mollusca; class Bivalvia; order Mytilida; family Mytilidae; genus Mytilus; species Mytilus edulis. Next base: position 44,751,303 of record NC_092356.1, on the reverse strand, counting down.
ACTCATATAATAAAATTATTTGTCTGCAACAAGAAACACTGACCATATAAGCATTTTATTATGTAAATCTATATAGCCGCATAGTAAATGAGTTATATTTTCATGTAAGGATTGATTGTATAATAAAATAGGTAGCAATATTTGAATATTATGACTAAAAAATTTTGTTCGCATCAATTGAGAGTGCCAGCATGTCTTTTTTTAATTCAAAATATTGAATCGTAAACAAAATTCAATAGTTTTCATATCTCAGACTGACTAATACAATAAAATTATTTGTCCGCAACAACCAAAACTGACCATATAAGCATTTTATTATGTAAATCTGTATAGCCGCCTAGTAAATGAGTTATATTTTCATGTAAGGATTGATTGTATAATAAAATAGGTAGCAATATTTGAATATTATGACTAAAAAATTTTGTTCGCATCAATTAAGAGTGCCAGCATGTCCTTTTTTAATTCAAAATATTGAATCGTAGACAAAATTCAATAGTTTTCATATCTCAGACTGACTCATATAATAAAATTATTTGTCCGCAACAACCAAAACTGACCATATAAGCATTTTATTATGTAAATCTATATAGCCGCATAGTAAATGAGTTATATTTTCGTGTAAGGTTTGATTGTATAATGAAAAAGGTAGCAATATTTAAATATTATGACTAAAAAAATTTGTTCGCATCAATTAAGAGTGCCAGCATGTCCTTTTTTAATTCAAAATATTGAATCGTAAACAAAATTCAATAGTTTCCATATCTCAAACTGACTCATATAATAAAATTATTTGTCTGCAACAAGAAACACTGACCATATAAGCATTTTATTATGTAAATCTATATAGCCGCATAGTAAATGAGTTATATTTTCATGTAAGGATTGATTGTATAATAAAATAGGTAGCAATATTTGAATATTATGACTAAAAAATTTTGTTCGCATCAATTGAGAGTGCCAGCATGTCTTTTTTTAATTCAAAATATTGAATCGTAAACAAAATTCAATAGTTTTCATATCTCAGACTGACTCATATAATAAAATTATTTGTCTGCAACAACCAAAACTGACCATATAAGCATTTTATTATGTAAATCTATATAGCCCCATAGTAAATGAGTTATATTTTCATGTAAGGATTGATTGTATAATAAAATAGGTAGCAATATTTGAATATTATGACTAAAAAATTTTGTTCGCATCAATTTAGAGTACGTGCTAGCATGTCCTTTTTTTATTCAAAATATTGAATCGTAACCAAAATTCAGTAGTTTTCATACCTCAGACTGACTCATATAATAAAATTATTTGTCCGCAACAACCAAAACTGACCATATAAGCATTTTATTATGTAAATCTATATAGCCGCATAGTAAATGAGTTATATTTTCATGTACATGTAAGAATTGATTGTATAATGAAAAAGGTAGCAATATTTAAATATTATGACTGAAAAATTTTCTTTGCATCAATTTAGAGTGCCAGCATGTCCTTTTTTTGTTCAAAATATTGAATATTGAAACAAATTTCAGCAGTTTTCTAACCTCAGACTGACTCGAATTATAACCAAAACAGACCATATTAGCATTTATTGATATCCCTTTCAATACACTGTACAATTTACGTTTTTTTATGAATCTTATCATGTTAATCCAAGGCAAACAAGGTGAATTTCGATTGAAAATAATGTATTAAATGCACCGAGTTATAGTTAGGAATTCGAAGAGACAATTATAAATGGGGAACGAAACACAGTAAACCATGATGTTTATATCCCATCATATAAAAATATTCTCCCGATGTCTCGGACAACCTTTCTTTCCGTTTCGATATTTGCACACGTAACTTTTGAAAGGAAAATACAGAAAATCTGCCAATCAGTAAAGTTAATGGACGTAATGAAAGTGATTTTGTGTAATTTAATATTTCGAATTAAAAGAGTTTTTGAAATGTTCTGGTTTGAAACACATATACGTAAAATATTAAGACTAGTGGTCGTTTTTATAAAATAAATGTGCAAATGAACTAGAATTTTATTTCTAAATTTATCCAATCAGTTAACGCGAAAAGTAAACGTGCGTTTACTTTCAAGTGCACGTAAAAATACACTTGTAAAATCTGTACTAAACGCCCGTTTACTTTTAAGTGCACGTAAAAATAATTTGAAGAATTCTGAAGTAAACGCCCGTTTACTACTGACTAAACGGACACATAGTAAACGCCCGTTTACTAGGGTAGACATTAGAAATTTCCATTTCGACCACGTTAACGTAATTATAGTAAACGTACGTTTACTAGTAAACGGGAGATTTGAAGTTAACTAACGAAATATGTGCACGCGGCGTTAACTTGCGTTTACTTTATGTAATGCTTGGTCTGCACCCAACTGTATGTTGAATGGTTACTACGATTTGTGTATTTTTTTCTTTGATATAACACTATCTAACAAACAAGATTAAGTATTCATATTGATTAATTCATTAAAGCTAGGATAAAAAGTTGATCGGCAATCTTTTGAAATGGGCATCATCATGCCGTTTGTTATTAAGATGACGTCCATTCTACTTATGTATAAAATGTTGATAGTTCATCTGCTGCAATGCGTTAATTCTATTGCATCAGTAAGTGATTTTATTGGGTTGGTTTTTTTTTTACAAATCTGATATATATATATATCAGAATACAACACTACTGACAGAAAAAAGTAGATAAACGAAATGTCCGTTTTACTTTTCAGGTACAGAGGCAATTCAGCATTTAAGGCAGGATTCGCCTACACTAACTGCAACAATTTGCACGTACCAAATTATTAGCACCAATTAATAAATTAAAATAACGATTTTTATACTGATTATATTTATTCATTTATCAATTGTAGACCCTTAAATCAGTTCGGGAAAAAATGGATTATATATACTAATGTGTGTTTAAAAGAGCAAAGATAAACGTTGATACAATGTATAAAAGACATTAGAAAAATGTTGAACCATTTCACGGTTGTACCAATCATGCCTATTTCATTCTTTTATGATTATGTTTTCCAGTTTAAACTTAAAGATTAAGATTTCATTCAGATATTTAAAATGTACATTTATTTGAATCACATACCTTTCAAAATAACTGTGTTGTTCGTTAACATATGTTGACATAATTTCTGGTATTCTAACGTTTCTATGTAATGTTCAGTAACATGCATTCCACTCAGCCCGTAATAATCTACAAATATTTTTTAATAATTATGATCAGTCAGTTGATTTTAACATAGTCAGAAGGAAACATTCATCTAATGTATAAGATACGCCTAGCTCATTTATTTACGTTCAAGATATAAAAAAAAAAGCGCTAGCAGTTTTCAGAATCGTTAAATCCGAACATATGATTTTAACGTAGAGTCGGAACATGTGTATCATTATTGATGCTGATTGTTAACGTAAATGATTGACTATCCATCATCTCTAGTAGATTACCAAGAGTGCACAGGCTGACATATATTGCCCACTTAACTGACCATTAATTTTTATTTGCTTATTTGCTATTTCATAAACTTAATTTGATCCAAATTGCAAGAAATTGAGGTCAAATTCAGAAAAAACAAATAAGAAATAAATGTACTCCTAACAATCAATTCATACACCAAACATTATTGACCCATTGCCATTTGTTTTTAAAACGAATTTAATAATGAAGACATAACCTAGACCAATGAACAAGAAAATAAGGTAATTGTCAGACAGACAAGAACACTTGCAATCAATCTATGCAGTAAATTAAATATAGTTGAAATATTACTAATAGTAATAAGTATCAAGCCAACAAACTAACTATGAAAAAATTACATTAACCAATGAACCATGAAAATGAGATCAAGGTCAGAAGACATTTGCGAGACAGAATTATACACCGTACAATCATTCCATACAATATTATATAGTTGACCTATGGAATATAGTTTAAGAAAAACAGGCAAAATCATTAAAAAAAACTAAACACTGATCGAGGATAAATGAAACCTACCTGACTGACATCTTCGTCGTAAAAATATGTCCATATACCAATTATAGTTGATCTATTACATATAATATTATAGAAAAGACCAAAACACAAAAAAATACTTTAACCACTGAATCATGAACATGAGGTTCCAGTCAAGTGACACCTGCCATTTCGGTATGTACACATATTAATCATTCCATGCACCAAGTAGTGTCGCATGTTGCTTATAGTAACTTAGTATACTTAATATAGTTATACTATATCTCATGATTAGAGTGAAATTACATTTCAAAAAATCTTAGCTATTTTAAAGTAGTCACTGAACCATGAAAATGTTGTCAAGAACAATGGACATATGAGAAATAAAACCTCATAATATAAGGCATCCATAAACAAAATATGAACCATCGATCTAGGTGTAGCTAACATCTTTAATATATAGCTTTTACAAATCTTAGATTACGTAGCTGCCGGCTCAATATTCCTATGTAAAGCTTTATGAGAAAGAAGTCGCATGCTCCACAATAACCTTTTTTTTCGAAGATACATTTTAATACCATGAGAAGATAAAAAGTTATGGTGTCCATAGGTTAAGCGGTTTCGTTAATACATGCGTTATCGATCAGGCAAATCCAGGCTTGTCACAGTTGGGAAAATAACTCATTGATCACAGTTGAAGGCCATATGATGACCTATAACTATTCAATTCTGTGTCATTTGGTCTTGAGTTGTCTAAATGGCAATCATTTAACGTCTTCTTTTTTATATATGAATTGAAAAATTTAAAGACCAAGTTAGGAAATCGATCCAACCACACTAACAGTACGTTGGATTATTCACCTTTCTTTCAGGTACTGTGGGGTAAATCAAAGCGCGCTCATAACGTGTTTTCCCAAGGAAGCCCGATAGACCGTTTCCTGCTTCGAACATTCGCATATGCAATAAAAAATATAGATATAAAGATATCTATTTTTAAAACACGCTGGCTTTTGGTGGCCTTATTATTTCATCTTCTTGAATTTCAAGTTATTGTTTGCTGTAATTAACAAAACAGGAAGTCCTATTTCACTGAATTATTATTTATATAAAAAATTCTGCATAACATTAAAAGGACAAAAACTTTCAAAGACTTTAAATTTCAGAAGAAAGGAGTAGGTCCGATAAGACCCCTTTTTGGCCCCAAAATATAACAGTTTTACAAAATTAGTAAAATGTAAACTTTTAGTTATTTATTGGACAGTTGAATGATTCTGCTACATAAATATGGGCTGTTTTTGACAATACAATGCACATATATCGGGTTGTAGCACCATTAAGTCATTCTAAATTACTGAAATCTTCAAAATTCTATCATTTTAGTTAAATTTACGACGGTTTCCCTGTAAAACGAAAGTGGCCGCATTCGTGTTCATCCTTAATATTGAAATGTAAGTTGTATTTTATGATAATACATAACATATATAAAGGTTGTGGATGAACACGGATGCGTTCACTTTCATTTTTGACAAAAAACATCTGAAAAGTGACGTTTTTTGGCATATTTGAGAGATTTTTCATATTTGAGCTCGAATCGGATCGTTTTTAATGACTAAATCAGTTAAAATCTTTCACTTATACTAATTAAATCAAGTGAAATAGACACTTAAGTCTTTAAAAAGTGGTCAAAATCTTTCGTCAGATGAAACTGAAATTTGAGGCCAAAATGAGTCCTTACCGGACCTACTCCTTTAAAGTTTATTCATACTTTTGAATACAATATTATTATGATGTTCTGACACTTATCATAATACCCTACTTTAAAAAAAATGTGTTATCATATAATCTATTTAGGCCTAGGTTACAAAATCCTTTGTAGTTTGATCAACAAATGTACAAAAAAAATATAGGTATAACTAAACTCTTACATTTAAAAGCTACCAGGCTTATTATTTTCTTCGCTAGGTACGTTTCGTATTTCCTTCTATGACAAAACACGAATAAGGTTAACATCTGTACGTTTGGTAATGTATTGAAAACTCAAACCAAACCTTTACACATATATCTCCATTGGCTAAATTTTCTGATTAGCATGTCAATGTGATTGCCATGTGAACATAAACAAGTACACCCAAAAATGTATGATATTTCAAAATATGTACAAAAACTTATTCGTTTACCATTTTTTACCATCAAAGTTATTATTTCAAATTCAAGGAGAATAATATAGAGATCCAAACATCTACAGTTGGGTGCAGACCAAGCATTACATGTAGACGGGCCGAAAAAGTTAACGCGGCGTTTACTCGCGTGCACTTCATGTAAACGCCGCGTTAACTGTGCGTTAACTCCGAAATTGCAGTAGACATTAAAAGTAAACGGGCGTTTACATTCGCGTTTACCTCCGCGTTAACGCAAAAACGGCGCGTCTTCTAATTTTGTAATGAGTAAACGGGCGTTTACTTTCCCGTTTACCTCTGCGTTAACGTGAAAAGATGCGCGTCTTCTATTTTCGTAAAAAGTAAACGCACGTTTACTGTTTGTAGTAAACGCGCGTTAACGCAGATTGTTATCGTATCCTGGATACACTGACCTAAAATATCAAATGATAATGTACATCAATATTAATTGACCAACTGGTCATTTCCGCTCGACATATTGACGATTACAGTTAATTATAAATGTTATCACACATCTGTAATTAATTGAAAAATAATTAAAGTAAATTTCTTGTTCTTCGCAAATAAATAGTTTAAGTATGTTTATTCAAATAATTTAATACTCACCATAATCAAACAGTTTTCTCATCTAAGACAGTCTGACTCGTAAAACAAAATAATTTGATCTCTTTAACCAAAACGGACCATATTTACCCTTTATCAAGTTATCTATTTAGTAGTAATTCAGTTATATTTTTATGTCATAATGGACCATATAATACAATTGAAAGCAATTTTTGAACCAGCATGACCTCTTTTATTTAAAATATTGAATTGTAAACAAATTTCAGTAGTTTTCATTTTTAATGAAATTTGTTTACGATTCAATATTTTAAATAAAAGAGGTCATGCTGGTTCAAAAATTGCTTTCAATTGACTGACCGCTTAGTAAATGAGTTAAATGTTAGTTTATGTAAGGACTGATGGTATAATACAAAAGCTATCAATATTTGAATATTATGACTAAAAAATTTTGTTCGCACCAATTTAGAGTGCCAGCATGTACTTTTTTATTCAAAATATTGAATTGAAACAAATTTCAGTAGTTTTCACACCTCAGACTGACTCTTGTTATAAAATTTTTTGTCCGCAAAAACCAAAACTGAAAATATAAGCATTTTAGTATGTGAATCTATATAGCCACAAAGTAAATAAGTTATATTTTCATGTAAAGATTGATCGTATAATACAAAAGGTAGCAATATTTGAATATTATGACTAAAAAACTTTGTTCGCATCAATTTAGAGTGCCAGTATGTCCTTTTTTTATACAAATTATTTAATCGTAAACCAATTTCAGTAGTTTTCATACCTCAGACTGACCCGCATTATAAAATCATAAGTCATCAACATTAAAATTGACCATATAAGCACTTTATTATGTAAATCTGTATATTAATTGGTTAGTAAATGAGTTATATTTTCATGTAAGGATTGATTGTATAAGTAAAAAGATAGCAATATTCGAATATTATGACTAAAAAGTTTTGTACTCATCAATTTAGAGTTCCAGCATGTCCTTTTTTTATTCAAAATAATGAATTGTAAACAAAATTAAGTAGTTTTCATACCTCAGACAGACTCATATAATAAAATTATTTGTCCGCAACAACCAAAATTTACCATAAGCACTTTATTATATAAGTCTATATAGCCATATGGTAAATGAGTTATATTTTCATGTAAGGATTGATGGTATTATATAAAAGGTAGCAATATTTGAATATTATGACTTAAAAAAATTGGTTCGCATCAATTTAGAGTGCCAGCATGTACTTTTTTATACAAATATTGAATTGTCAACCAATTTAAGTAGTTTTCATACCTCAGACTGACTCGTATTATAAAATTATTTGTTTTGCAACAACCAAAACTGACCATATTAGCATTTTATTATTTTAATCCATATAGTCACATAGTAAATGAGTTATATTTTCATATAAGGATTGATAGTATTATATAAAAGGTAGCAATATTTGAATATTATGACTAAAAAAAATTGGTTCGCATCAATTTAGAGTGCCAGCATGTACTTTTTTATACAAATTATTGAATCGTTGACCAATTCAAGTAGTTTTCATACCTCAGACTGACTCGTATTATAAAATTATTTGTTTCATAACAACCAAAACTGACCATATTAGCATTTTATTATGTAAATCTATATAGTCACATAGTAAATGAGTTATATTTTCATGTAAGAATTGATTGTATAATACAAAAGGTAGCAATATTTGAATATTATGACTAAAAAGTTTTATTCGCATCAATTTAGAGTTCCAGCATGTCCTTTTTTTATTCAAAATATTGAATTGTAGACAAAATTCAGTAGTTTTCATACCTCAGACAGACTCATATAATAAAATTATTTGTCCGCAACAACCAAAATTTACCATATAAGCACTTTATTATATAAGTCTATATAGCCATTTGGTAAATGAGTTATATTTTCATGTAAGGATTGATTGTATTTTATAAAAGGTAGCAATATTTGAATATTATGACTAAAAAAAATTGGTTCGCATCAATTAAGAGTGCCAGCATGTACTTTTTTATACAAATTATTGAATTGTAAACCAATTTAAGTAGTTTTCATACCTCAGACTGACTTCTATTATAAATCTATTTGTTTCGCAACAACCAAAACTGACCATATAAGCATTTTATTATGTAAATCTATATAGTCACATAGTAAATGAGTTATATTTTCATGTAAGGATTGATTGTATTATATAAAAGGTAGCAATATTTGAATATTATGACTAAAAAAAATTGGTTCGCATCAATTTAGAGTGCCAGCATGTACTTTTATATACAAATTATTGAATCGTTAACCAATTTAAGTAGTTTTTATACCTCAGACAGACTCATATAAAAAATTATTCGTCCGCAACAACCAAAATTAACCATATAAGCACTTTATTATATAAGTCTATATAGCCATATGGTAAATGAGTTATATTTTTATGTAAGGATTGATTGTATAATACAAAAGGTAGCAATATTTGAATATTATGACTAAAAAGTTTTGTTCGCATCAATTTAGAGTTCCAGCATGTCCTTTTTTTATTCAAAATATTGAATTGTAAACAAAATTCAGTAGTTTTCATACCTCAGACAGACTCATATAATAAAATTATTTGTCTGCAACAACCAAAATTTACCATATAAGCACTTTATTATATAAGTCTATATAGCCATATGGTAAATGAGTTATATTTTCATGTCAGGATTGATTGTATTTTATAAAAGGTAGCAATATTTGAATATTATGACTAAAAAAAATTTGTTCGCATCAATTAAGAGTGCCAGCATGTACTTTTTTTATACAAATTATTGAATTTTAACCAATTTAAGTAGTTTTCATACCTCAGACTGACTTCTATTATAAATCTATTTGTTTCGCAACAACCAAACCTGACCATATAAGCATTTTATTATGTAAATCTATATAGTCACATAGTAAATGAGTTATATTTTCATGTAAGGATTGATTGTATTATATAAAAGGTAGCAATATTTGAATATTATGACTAAAAAAAATTGGTTCGCATCAATTTAGAGTGCCAGCAGGTACTTTTTTATACAAATTATTGAATCGTTAACCAATTTATAGCGAACCCTATGATAGTTTTCCATAGATTCACCTGCAAGTTACCTGTCGATTTAAACTTTTGGCAGTTCTATTGTCCCATCTAACAAATACAACAGGTATTGTTCTCTGTATAGTTCATTCACCAAGACCTTTAAATTTCTTCTAGGAGAAATATATCACTCATTGATTAATTTACCTGACCAAAAAATTGTCTATTTTTTTATTGAAATACTTCTATAAACTCACATAAACTGTATGCAATATTGTATTTATTCAATATACTATTAATATATTTTCAATCTGTTCAATATAAAATCTGATTTAATAATAAAAAGTATATTTTAGACACATTTTTTAGTATTTTCCAAAGAATTTGCATGTTTTTGTTGTTGTTAATTTATAGACTATGTTTATGAAGACCTTAATTTAAAAATAATAATATTCAAATTTTTATTTATCAAACACACAAAAATATTTATTGAATATTTGATCAGAAATCAACTTTTAATTTTTAAATCATTATTAATATTGAACACATTAAAAACAAGTTTTTGGTTTTGAATAAATACAACACCACATGCAGTTTTGTGAGTCCTTTCTTAGTATTGGTATAAGTATTTTTTCATCATTGACAGTTCAATTTTTTGTTCAGGTAAATTAATCAATGAGTGATATATTTCTCCTAGAAGAAATTTAAAGGTCCCAGTGAATAAACTACACAGAGAACAATACCTGTTGTATTTGTTAGATGGGACAATAGAACTGCCAAAAGTTTAAATCGACAGGTAACTTGCAGGTGAATCTATGGAAAACTATCATAGGTTTCGCTATAAGTAGTTTTCATACCTCAGACTGACTCGTATTATAAAATTATTTGTTTCATAACAACCAAAACTGACCATATTAGCATTTAGTTATGTAAATCTATATAGTCACATAGTAAATGAGTTATATTTTCATGTAAGAATTGATTGTATAATACAAAAGGTAGCAATATTTGAATATTATGACTAAAAAGTTTTGTTCGCATCAATTTAGAGTTCCAGCATGTCCTTTTTTTATTCAAAATATTGAATTGTAAACAAAATTCAGTAGTTTTCATACCTCAGACAGACTCATATAATAAAAATATTTGTCCGCAACAACCAAAATTTACCATATAAGTACTTTATTATATAAGTCTATATAGCCATATGGTAAATGAGTTATATTTTCATGTAAGGATTGATCGTATAATACAAAAGGTAGCAATATTTGAATATTATGACTAAAAAACTTTGTTCGCATCAATTTAGAGTGCCAGTATGTCCTTTTTTTATACAAATTATTTAATCGTAAACCAATTTCAGTAGTTTTCATACCTCAGACTGACCCGCATTATAAAATCATAAGTCATCAACATTAAAATTGACCATATAAGCACTTTATTATGTAAATATGTATATTAATTGGTTAGTAAATGAGTTATATTTTCATGTAAGGATTGATTGTATAAGTAAAAAGATAGCAATATTCGAATATTATGACTAAAATGTTTTGTACTCATCAATTAAGAGTTCCAGCATGTCCTTTTTTTATTCAAAATAATGAATTGTAAACAAAATTAAGTAGTTTTCATACCTCAGACAGACTCATATAATCAAATTATTTGTCCTCAACAACCAAAATTTACCATAAGCACTTTATTATATAAGTCTATATAGCCATATGGTAAATGAGTTATATTTTTATGTAAGGATTGATTGTATAATACAAAAGGTAGCAATATTTGAATATTATGACTAAAAAGTTTTGTTCGCATCAATTTAGAGTTCCAGCATGTCCTTTTTTTATTCAAAATATTGAATTGTAAACAAAATTCAGTAGTTTTCATACCTCAGACAGACTCATATAATAAAAATATTTGTCCGCAACAACCAAAATTTACCATATAAGCACTTTATTATATAAGTCTATATAGCCATATGGTAAATGAGTTATATTTTCATGTAAGGATTGATTGTATTTTATAAAAGGTAGCAATATTTGAATATTATGACTAAAAAAAATTGGTTCGCATCAATTAAGAGTGCCAGCATGTACTTTTTTATACAAATTATTGAATTGTAAACCAATTTAAATAGTTTTCATACCTCAGACTGACTTCTATTATAAATCTATTTGTTTCGCAACAACCAAAACTGACCATATAAGCATTTTATTATGTAAATCTATATAGTCACATAGTAAATGAGTTATATTTTCATGTAAGGATTGATTGTATTATATAAAAGGTAGCAATATTTGAATATTATGACTAAAAAAAATTGGTTCGCATCAATTTAGAGTGCCAGCATGTACTTTTTTATACAAATTATTGAATTGTTAACCAATTTAAGTAGTTTTCATACCTCAGACAGACTCATATAAAAAAATAATTCGTCTGCAACAACCAAAATTAACCATATAAGCACTTTATTATATAAGTCTATATAGCCATATGGTAAATGAGTTATATTTTTATGTAAGGATTGATTGTATAATACAAAAGGTAGCAATATTTGAATATTATGACTAAAAAGTTTTGTTCGCATCAATTTAGAGTTCCAGCATGTCCTTTTTTTATTCAAAATATTGAATTGTAAACAAAATTCAGTAGTTTTCATACCTCAGACAGACTCATATAATAAAATTATTTGTCCGCAACAACCAAAACTGACCATATAAGCACTTTATTATATAAGTCTATATAGCCATATGGTAAATGAGTTATATTTTTATGTAAGGATTGATTGTATTTTATAAAAGGTAGCAATATTTGAATATTATGACTAAAAAAATTGGTTCGCATCAATTAAGAGTGCCAGCATGTACTTTTTTATACAAATTATTGAATTTTAACCAATTTAAGTAGTTTACATACCTCAGACTGACTTCTATTATAAATCTATTTGTTTCGCAACAACCAAAATTAACCATATAAGCATTTTATTATGTAAATCTATATAGTCACATAGTAAATGAGTTATATTTTCATGTAAGGATTGATTGTATTATATAAAAGGTAGCAATATTTGAATATTATGACTAAAAAAAATTGGTTCGCATCAATTTAGAGTGCCAGCATGTACTTTTTTATACAAATTATTGAATCGTTAACCAATTTAAGTAGTTTTCATACCTCAGACTGACTCATATTATAAAATTATTTGTTTCATAACAACCAAAACTGACCATATTAGCATTTAATTATGTAAATCTATATAGTCACATAGTAAATGAGTTATATTTTCATGTAAGAATTGATTGTATAATACAAAAGGTAGCAATATTTGAATATTATGACTAAAAAGTTTTGTTCGCATCAATTTAGAGTTCCAGCATGTCCTTTTTTTATTCAAAATATTGAATTGTAAACAAAATTCAGTAGTTTTCATACCTCAGACAGACTCATATAATAAAAATATTTGTCCGCAACAACCAAAATTTACCATATAAGCACTTTATTATATAAGTCTCTATAGCCATATGGTAAATGAGTTATATTTTTATGTAAGAATTGATTGTATTATATAAAAGGTAGCAATATTTGAATATTATGACTAAAAAAAATTGATTCGTATCAATTTAGAGTGCCAGCATGTACTTTTTTATACAAATTATTAAATCGTAAACCAATTTAAGTAGTTTTCATACCTCAGACTGACTCGTATTATAAAATTATTTGTTTCGCAACAACCAAAACTGACCATATTAGCATTTTATTATGTAAATCTATATAGTCACATAGTAAATGAGTTATATTTTCATGTAAGGATTGATTGTATTATATTAAAGGTAACAATATTTGAATATTATGACTAAAAAAATTTGATTCGCATCAATTTAGAGTGCCAGCATGTACTTTTTTATACAAATTATTTAATCGTAAACCAATTTCAGTAGTTTTCATACCTCAGACTGACCCGCATTATAAAATCATAAGTCATCAACATTAAAATTGACCATATAAGCACTTTATTATGTAAATCTGTATATTAATTGCTTAGTAAATGAGTTATATTTTATGTAAGGATTGATTGTATAAGTAAAAAGGTAGCAATATTTGAATATTATGACTAAAAAGTTTTATTCTCATCAATTTAGAGTTCCAGCATGTCGTTTTTTTATTCAAAATAATGAATTGTAAACAAAATTAAGTAGTTTTCATACCTCAGATAGACTCATATAATAAAATTATTTGTCCGCAACAACCAAAACTGACCATATTAGCATTTTATTATGTAAATCCATATAGTCACATAGTAAATGAGTTATATTTTCATATAAGGATTGATAGTATTATATAAAAGGTAGCAATATTTGAATATTATGACTAAAAAAAATTGGTTCGCATCAACTTAGAGTGTCAGCATGTACTTTTTTATACAAATTATTAAATTGTAAACCAATTTAAGTAGTTTTCATACCTCAGACTGACTCGTATTATAAAATTATTTGTTTCGCAACAACCAAAACTGACCATATTAGCATTTTATTATGTAAATCTATATTGTCACATAGTAAATGAGTTATATTTTCATGTAAAGATTGATTGTATTATATTAAAGGTAACAATATTTGAATATTATGACTAAAAAAATTGATTCGCATCAATTTAGAGTGCCAGCATGTACTTTTTTATACAAATTATTAAATCGTAAACAAAATTCAGCAGTTTTCATACCTCAGACTGACTCATATGATAAAATTATTTGTCCGGAACAACCAACACAGACCATATTAGCACTCTTTATAGCTGAATAGTAAATGAGTTATAAATCCATGCAAAGGATCGCAATATTTTAAATTGACGGAATGGTACAAATGACGTACATACTTATGTTTAAAACACTTTATAAATATCCCTGTACAATTTACGTTTGATAATTTGTCAAAACAGAAGCTTAAATCATGTTAATCCAAGACAAACGAGGGGAATTTCGATTAAAAATTATGTATTAAATGCACCGAGTTATAGTTAGGAATTCGAAGAGACAATTAAAAATGGGGAAAGAAACAACGTAAACCAGGATGTTTATATCCCATCATATAAAAATATGTTTCTGATGTCTCGTATAACCTTTCTTTCCGTATCGATATTTGTACACGTGAAAAGAAAATATAGAAAATCTGCTAATAAGTAAAAATAATGGACTTAATGGAACTGATTGTGTGTGATTGAATAAAATTAATATTCGAATTAAAAGAGTTTTTGAATTGTTCTGGTTTAAAACGTAAAATACGTAAAATACAAAGACTAAAGGTAGTTTTTATAAAATAAATGAACAAATGAACTTGAAGTTTATTTCTAAATTTAGCCAATCAGTTAATGCGAAAAGTAAAAGCACGTTTACTTTCAAGTGCACGTAAAAATACACTTTTAAAATCTGTAGTAAACGCCCGTTTACTTTTAAGTGCACGTAAAAATCAATTTAACGAATTCTGAAGTAAACGCCCGTTTACTACTGACTAAACGGACACAAAGTAAACGCCCGTTTACTCGGGTAGACATTAGAAATTTCCATTTCGACCGCGTTAACGTAATTATAGTAAACGGGCGTTTACTAGTAAACGGGAAATTTGAAGTTAACTAACGAAATATGTGCACGCGGCGTTAACTTGCGTTTACTATATGTAATGCTTGGTCTGCACCCAACTGATAATACATAACATATATAAAGGTTGTGGATGAACACGGATGCGTTCACTTTCATTTTTGACAAAAAACATCTGAAAAGTGACGTTTTTTGGCATATTTGAGAGATTTTTCATATTTGAGCTCGAATCGGATCGTTTTTAATGACTAAATCAGTTAAAATCTTTCACTTATACTAATTAAATCAAGTGAAATAGACACTTAAGTCTTTAAAAAGTGGTCAAAATCTTTCGTCAGATGAAACTGAAATTTGAGGCCAAAATGAGTCCTTACCGGACCTACTCCTTTAAAGTTTATTCATACTTTTGAATACAATATTATTATGATGTTCTGACACTTATCATAATACCCTACTTTAAAAAAAATGTGTTATCATATAATCTATTTAGGCCTAGGTTACAAAATCCTTTGTAGTTTGATCAACAAATGTACAAAAAAAATATAGGTATAACTAAACTCTTACATTTAAAAGCTACCAGGCTTATTATTTTCTTCGCTAGGTACGTTTCGTATTTCCTTCTATGACAAAACACGAATAAGGTTAACATCTGTACGTTTGGTAATGTATTGAAAACTCAAACCAAACCTTTACACATATATCTCCATTGGCTAAATTTTCTGATTAGCATGTCAATGTGATTGCCATGTGAACATAAACAAGTACACCCAAAAATGTATGATATTTCAAAATATGTACAAAAACTTATTCGTTTACCATTTTTTACCATCAAAGTTATTATTTCAAATTCAAGGAGAATAATATAGAGATCCAAACATCTATTAAACAGTGTTGAAAACTGAACCGCCCCAGTCGCAGTGTCACGTTTTATTCCGTTTCAGAATGCTGCGTTTCAACTACGTTTTGAATAAAAAAGTGTCCCGTCATTTTGAAAGCTAGAGTTTACTAGGTTTGTGCTACATTCTTATCACGTTTTGCTATGTATTAGTACATGTAGACCCACGTTTCCATCACGCATTAATACGATTCGATATGTAGTAATCACGTTTTAGGACGTTCCGATAGGCTTTGCTACGTATTTACTAGGTTTCTACTTAGATTCATTTTTCGCTACGTTTGTTGTTGAATTTTCAAAACATACCGGCCGGCAGGTCCCGTTTTGAACAAAGGATCACTACGTTTCGATACGCTTTGTTACATATATTCCCGTTTCGCTAAGCTTTCAAAACGTAGTAAAATGTAGATCTTGAAACGTGACAGTGTGACTTGGGCTTAATGGATGTTTTTCATTCGTTAGATTTGTTTGAGCTTTTGATTTTCCCATTTGCTAAAGAAATTTCCTATTTGAATTGTCCTTGTCGTTTTTTTTTTGTTTTTTTTTGTTACTATACTTTTTCATATTCATTCAAATTTATAATCCGAAAAAAATGAAACTAAGATTGAACTATTGTATAAAAAGCATGACTGAAGGTAAATTCAGGATGTGTACATGTATGTTGTATAGCCACAAAGAAACAGGCGTAATGAATTTAATCCAATTTATGTCTGAGCATGAAAATAAACAGTAGTTCACTACCTGGGATACACATGATACACATAATCTAAAGGTATTCTAGTGATCAAATCCAGTTAACATGGTTAAGTTAAATCTGTACTATAAACCTAATGAAGATGAAGATGAATTAATAGTAAAAGGGATATTAATAATATTTTATTTCTTACCACTTTACTAGATATAAATAATGAAAAGCATGTAATTGACATGTGCAGATATGTTTATATGGTGCTTTATAAACGCACTTTACTTAACATTAAATTAAGTTTCAAGTTCAAATATCCAGTTTCGAATATAAATTCTACTGTGATCCTTTTGAATTCCGTATCTATTAATGACTTGTTTGTGTACTTAAATGCCGTATATACATTGTATATGCATCCACCCTACATTTATGTTTAATTTCGTTTTGAAGTGAAATGATATTTTTTTTTTCTTAAATTATTAAGCAAACATTGATGTAAATTAACATATCTTCCTCATGTTCATCTTTTTATATCAAAACTGTTATTTTGTTTTTCATGGACTAACTAAACAGTAAACACAACGAATCAACTCACCATGATTTGACAGATTTCTTGAAATGGCAGAATCGACATATTGCTGAACCTTTTGTTTGAGATTGTTACATTCCGCCAATTGGAGAAACTTTGCAAGTTGGTCAACGTTTTCCGCTGACAACCAACATATGTCTTCGAACAACTGAACTAGATCTGATCCTGTAACAATTTTCTCCAGAACACCTCTCCCAATCGAATCTCTTAGTAGAAATTGGATCGTACGAATTTTATCTTTAAATAGAAAATAAACATGCCATTGGTTTACAATTTTACTTCAGTATTGCTGCAAATAAAAGGATACTTGTGGTTTAAATGAGACATCCAATCTTACTAAACAAAAACAGTGAGAATCAAGTTTCTTTCGTGTGTATTATCATTTCTTTTGATTTTGTGTCATCCTAATTTCATTTTTCTGCTCCATGGCAGTGGATGCATTGTTTTCCTGGTTGCTCAACTGTTGATAATAACAGAGCTATTCAAGCATTTATTTCTTTTAATTAAATTGGGGTTTCGGAGGTTGTTTTCTTTTGTCACAAATACGGTTTCCTAACAGTAAAAAATATTTTTTGTAATTATCATTTTGTTTTTAGTGAGAATGTAGAACAATGTGGGTTTTTTCTGGATTATACTTGATTATGAGTTGTTGCACTTTTCGATGTTTTGAGATAAAAAAAAAATCTTCTTATTAGATATCAAAACCAAAAGGATTATGCTATGATACTTTAAACGCGCGTTTCGCCTACATAAGACTCATCATTGACGCTCAGATCAAAATAGTTAGAACACCAAACGAGTATAACATTGAAGAACATCTAAGGTATGATAGAGTGAGATTTGTCTCTTTCCTGTACTGAAACTATATGCGATTTTGTTAGATTTAAATACAAAGCACAATACACATTAAAATCAGTCAATTGCGTAAATGTAATTTAAATGGAATAAAAATCACTGACATTTTTAAATCACAAAATAATCACGTTTTCAATATATACTGAACAATTGCAAAAAAGTGACGAAAATTGTTTGTTTTTGTTTTGTTGAAAAACCAATTGACAGACTTAAGAAAGCTAACAAGTGCAAATATTTAGTTTTCTGATACAGTGCAATTACCTGCAGATAATCCTAGAGCTACTTCCTTTGTTAAAATCCTGTAACTGTCAAAAACAATGGAATCCATTACGTATGTAAGTGCCGGAGATGATAACAACCATGTGAAGTCCCTAAAAGATTGTGTCTAGGAAATCTACTCCAGACGTCAATGAATCTGTAATAAAAAGTCCGCGTCCATCAATTTGGTTGTTTTGTGTTAACAATCGCCTGCAAAATATGACCATTCAAATTATTCGTACTACTGGGTGTATACTTCAATTTCAACAAGACGTGTACTGTTGGGTTTTTTTTTTGTTGGTTTTTAAAGTTTTATAGCCATGCCGTTGTCAGTAAATGTCGGGTGTGAATGTCCTTTTTTTATCTTCCGTTTCTCTTTATGTGTTCATTATGCAATACTTTGACTGCATTATGCATATTTGACATTATATGAATATTCTTTAATTTCATTACACTTTGCATTCATGCATTTTGATTGAACATCCCACATTTCATTCTTATCTTAGCATACTTCGAATATACACTAGATGTTCCAACAACCCATACTGAACCACTTAGCCAATATATTAATCGGTCAATCACTTATTCAATTAAATATTTTTTCAATGACGTTCATGGTTTCAGAATGTTTAAAAAGTCTAGATAATTATTTGGTTGATCATAACTTTGATGGTTAAATAACAGGACTTCAAATTTAAAGTTCACTTCCGCTAGGGATATATAGCTACCATTATACGAAACATACACGATATTAAATAGAATTAAAATATTTAATATGGAAAATGCCATTAAATAATCTATTAATAGTTTAATTTCAAGAAAGTTTAAAATCAATTTAACTGTTTCATATAATAGCAGTACACACTTTTATAATAAACACTGATCTACCAATCTAACATTGTTTCGCTCTTTCAACTGATTATTTCAACTAAAGAGAAATTGATTAAATTTTACATACTGATCTTCCTGATTAAAGAAAGAAGGAAGAAATTGAGTTTTTTTTCACATGAATTGATAGGAAAGCATACAATGCTTACCTATGTAAGTGTCAATAAATCATCGCATGCAAACATCTTTCATCAATTGAATTGTTTGTTGATAAGGAAGTTTTAAAATGTGTATAAATTATTCTAATTGAAGTTTTATATATATCGTTTAAAAAACATATGTAAATGGTGTATGCTAGTACATAAAATTTGACCTGACAGAGCAACTCAAATAAAAAATGTAGGCAAACATGCCTATTGGGTTAGTTCTACTGCTTGAAAGAGTACAAGTTTTGACTTATTTAGGTTTATTGGACATCGCCATGGAGTTCAGTATTTATGGCAATACTTGAAAACATATATGCTTGTAGAGAGTTGATTACCATAGACACAACTAACAATCAGAGTTGAAATGACGATTAAAACTGTCACAGCAATAATCATACGGCCTTCAAGATAGCAACACATACCGTATAGTCAATATAAAAAGACCCAAACTATAAAAAAAATGAAAGAATTCAAACGAGTAAACTAGCAGCATAATTTATACAATCAATAAGCGAACCGTAAAAATTACAGACATGAACCAACGATATATAGCTACTGAGCTACTAGAGATTGTGACGTGACAGGGTTAGTGAAGGTCGTGTGTAGTATTATGGTGAGACAAAAACAGTTTTATTGTTGTTTATAATTATATTTACACGACGAGACTCATGGAAGATGTTTATTCTATAAGGACGATACTGTAAATTGAAAATTTGTATAAAAACAATCGTTACATCACGTTTACCGAGCAAAGGTTAGTTTGTAATAGATCACGCCGTTCGAAATATTCGAGTACACCCAAACCCGGAAGTCAACAATCGTTTGTTTACATTATTATTATACCAGTGTCAACAATGATGCCAATTTGTTACTAATATCAGTATTTCTATTGAACTTATTGTTTCCGAACTTTATTTATCAACATGACTAGAAACAAGTTAAACACAAATGCAAAACGTAAACTGAAAGATTTGTCAAATAATACAGACTCATCATTTGATTCTCTAACACAACAACCTTATAAAAAGGGATCGAAAAAACTTTCGAAAAACAACACCAGTGTTCATTCTATTCACGAGGGCTTGTCGTCCGATAAGACACCTGATAATCAGAAGCATGCCTATAATACGCAAACCAGTACACCGCTTCAGTACCCGTACCCGCTCCCTTTTCCTGGCCCCCCTCCAGCTCATTCTGGATCATATCCGTCATTTAGTTGGCCGCCACCTCCAGTGGCTGATAACAACGTTCTTGGTCATATTATGCAATACATCACAACAATCGATAGCCGGCTTAGTAATTTAGAAAATATGGACAAAAAAATCGATAAATTGGAAAGTTTTTGTGAAAATATGGAGAACTTGTATATTCGAGTTAAAAATACTGAAACCGGTATTGAAACCCTAACTTCACAGATGACTGAAGTACAAGATATATGCGTTTCTCATAAAATAAAACTTGACGAGTTATGTGTAGAGAAGGATACCATGTGGGTAGCTATTGCCGCTGGTGGGGCAGGTAGTCCAGGCAAAGGGTCTAAAATTAAAAAGGAACTAGAACAAATACAAAAACAAAACGAAGAACTGAAATCAACCGTGACAGATCTGCAATGCGAATCTCTGAAACAAAACTTGGTGTTCTACGGAGTCGTTGACCAACCGGGTGAAAACACCGACAGTCTATTAAAAGGATTTATCCGTTCTGAAATCAACATAAAAAGCGAAATTAAATTTGTTAATGTTAGACGCATCAACAGCAAATTCAATCCACGTCCCATACTTGCATCGTTTGAAAGTTTGAAAGACCGGGAAAAAGTGCGCCGTTCAGCTTATAGATTAAAGGGAACTCCTTTCAGCCTGAGTGAGCAGTACCCATCAGATATTCTTGCTAAACGGAAAAGGTTAATCCCAATTTTAAAAGAAGCCCGAAGTCAAAATGTCAAGGCAGTGTTGCTCAAGGACAAGCTTTACATTGATAATGATGTTTTCGACCCTTTAAAACACAAGCAATTTATAAAGGAGTCAACAGTGGCATTTCCTAGTGGTGCTAGTTCTGGAAATTCGAAGGCGAAGAGCACAGTTGGTAGTAACGATGATGACCCGGATCCCAATAGCAGTATGGCTGAGAAGGAAGACTAGGATAGCGTTGAAGGACTTCCATATAGTGTTTCATCTAACATTTGTACTGAGAGTTTGAAATTTATCTCGTGGAATATTAATGGTGGTTTACAAACAAAACTTGATGATAAAGCATTTGTAAATTTTTTATGTACATATGATCTTGTTTTTCTTACGGAATGTTGGTTTGAAAAAGATTTTTCATTTCATTTACCTGATTATAATTGTCATTTATTCCCTCGATTGAAAGCTAAATCTGTTCAGGGAGGAGGTAGTGTTATTTTGATTAAAAAATGTTTTTCTACTGTTATTGATATTGAAACTTGTATTTTAGACTCTATTGTATGGTTGAATATTAAGCAGGGTATATAAACCAAAAACAAATCTGTATATATTGCTTGTATTTATATTCCCCCAGTCAAATCTAAATACTATAAGTTATATGATTGTGATTTATACAATGAGTTAGAAAATAGCATTGAGTTATACTCTGAACTTGGTCACGTTTTTATTCTTGGGGATTTGAATGGTCGAACTGGGACGTTAGTCGATTTCCTGGAAAATGATGATATTCATTTTACTTTAAAGAACCGAATTTGTGGCGCTTTCGAATATTCAGCCGATAGTGTTCTCCCGAAAAGAGTCAATTCCGATTTAAATACAAACAGTTATGGATCTAAAATAATTAGTATGTGTAAAGCCTCAGGCTTAAGGATAGTGAATGGTAGGCACAAAAAACGGATTTTCAAATGACTTTACATATTGTGGCCCTATTGGTATGAGCGTTCTGGATTATTTCATTGTACCTTCGTTTTATTTCCCGAATATAAACCAGTTAATTGTGTCAAACTTTACAACTTATTCGGACCATGCATTTTTACATTTAGAACTGAATTTATTAAACACCATGCGAAACCCAGGCAAATGCTCAGATGCCATGGAAGATACAGAACGTCGTGTTAAATACAAATGGAAAGATGAATTTAAAGAACAGTGTACTGAGTGTATTCGTATTAATATGGACAATATCATTCGTTTACAGAATCGTATAAACTTTGAAAATCAAAATTCTTTTGATAAATCGTTGAGCAATTTTACATGTATGATAGAGGACATTATGTCGCCTTTCTTTAAAACGATGCCTTATGTTAACAACAAGCCGTATAAACCAGTTAATTATTTTGACAAACCTTGGTTCAACACACGATGCAAGGAACTTTATCGATGTTATATAGATTATCTACATGTTTTCAATCGTTCAAAATCAATTGTAAACCATACAAACTTAAGTTGTGCAAAGAGGGAATATAAAGTTATGGAACGTCGTCTTAAGCGAGAATACCAACGTATAGAGGGTAATGCAATGGACTTTTTGAAATATAGTAACCCAAAACTGTTTTATTCTAAATTTAGGAAAAGGACCGAAAAGAAAAATAATGTACCGTTACAATCTTTCTATGAACACTTTAAAAAATTGTCTTCTGTGAATATAGACAATACATGTGACGAAGATTTATTTAATAACACTGATGGCGATTGTGTATATCCTGAACTTGATGAAGTGATTACAGAGGAGGAGATTTTAAAAGCCATCCGCAATTTAAAGCGCAATAAAAGTCATGGAGGAGACGGTATTTTGAATGAATATTTTATAGAGTATAAAGATGTTTTTATGCCAATATTAGTCAAAGTTTTCAATGGTATTTTACAATCCGGTATATTCCCTACTAGCTGGGCCATTGCTATACTTGTGCCTATTTTCAAGAAAGGAAACGAAGACGATCCAAATAACTATAGAGGTATAAGTCTTGTAAGTAATTTCGCAAAATTATTTACTTCCGTATTAAATCAACGTTTGATGGACTGGTCTGATTCTTTTGATGTCATTACTGACGCCCAGTTCGGCTTTCGCCCAGGTTTTGGAACTGTAGATGCAATTTTTGCCCTAATTTCTGTAATTTTTAAGTCCCTATCAGCAAACAAACGTCTTTATTGTTGTTTTGTTGATTACACAAAAGCATTCGATACTGTTCAAAGGCTAATGCTATGGTATAAATTATCAAAAATTGGTATTCAAGGTAAACTTTTAACTGTTATTAAATCTATGTATACTAATGTGTCTACTTGTGTATGTGTTGATGGTTTTAATTCTGAACACTTTTCCAATGAATTGGGCTTGATGCAGGGAGAGGTGTTATCTCCCATACTTTTTTCATTATATGTTAACGATTGTGAAATGGCTTTCATTAATAGTAATGCCATACCATATGAGATGAAAGAATTGAATTTATTTTTACTTATGTATGCTGATGATATGGTTATTTTCTCAGAATCTGTTTTGGGGTTACAAAATATGCTTGATACATTATATGAGTATACATCAAAATGGTCATTGAGTGTTAATATTGATAAAACTAAAATTGTTGTATTTAGGAAAGGTGGAAGAGTTCATGTTGATGAGAAATGGTATTATGATAATAAGGAAATTGAAGTTGTTGATAATTTTACTTACCTTGGTGTACTTTTAAATTTTAATGGCAAATATAATATGTTACAACAGAAATTGTCAGAACAAGGTAGAAAAGCAATGTTTGCTTTAAGAAGAAATGTGAAAAGTATGTGTTTAAACTATGTCACTTTGTTATCACTGTTTGATACTTATATAAATTCTCTATTGAGTTATGCAAGCGAAATATGGGGTGCACATAAAGCCCCGGCAATAGAGAGAGTCCACATGAACTATTGTAAAAATATACTTGGTGTAAAGTTGTCTACTAACAATGTTATGATATATCAAGAACTAGGTAGATTGCCTCTTATTTTCGCAAGAAAATGTAAGATTTTCAAATATTGGTTTAAATTACTAAATACTTCAAACTGTATATTGAAAAATTGTTATAACTACTTGTATTGTGAATTAGAGAGATGTCCAAATAATAAGTGTAACTGGTTGTATTTTATAAAGAACGAACTTTTTCTTATTGGTTTAGGTGATGTATGGTATAGCCAAAACCTTATTTGTGACTTGCCTGATGTATATTTTGCTGTCATAAAGCAACGTTTATACGATTGTCTAAAACAAGAACTTGATGCTCAGTTACACATGTCTCCAAAATGTTCTAATTATAAATATATGTTAGATAATTTTTGTCTGCAATTTTATTTATGCAAACCAATTCCAAATGTTTACAAAAAATGTATAACAAAAATAAGATTAAGTAGCCACAACTTAGCTATAGAAAATGGAAGATTTTATGGTATAACAAGAAATAATAGAATATGTACTTTTTGTAAAAATGATATAGAGGATGAGTTTCATTTCATCCTCAAATGTCCACGTTTTCAAGGTTTTAGAACAATTTATATTAAGCCATTTTATTGGAAAAAACCGTCGATGTACAAATTTATTAAACTGATGAGTACTAATAATGTAAAAGAATTGTGTAATTTAGGTAAATTTATTTTTAGATCTTTTAAGCTTAGATCCGAAATGTTAAAATAATGTTTGTTTATCATTACAACACCTTCTGCTGTCACATAGTCTGTGTTTATGTATGTATTATATGTTTTATTGATGTTGATATAATTGTATACCTATAGTTTATATAGACTTTGGTAATAAAGATATATATATACTGAATAACAGCTCCTGACGTTGGTCATGTATATACATATGGCATGGTGAGACATGTTCGTGAACCCCCTGAAATGTAACAGCGATGTTAAATCACAGCATCAGAACATATTGTTATGTTCATTTGAAAAATTTAAAAACGAACCGATATGAAACCATTTTAGGTTTTTAAGAAAAACAAAACTTTTTTTTTCATTTTGGTTTCGGAAAATGCCCAAACAACTCTATACGGTACTATAGGTTTAGGAATCAAGAAACACATTAAATTGGTTCCTTCCGAACTAGTTGGGAACGATTGCAAAGCAAAATAGAGGTTTATCAAACCCACCAGAACCCAAAACCAGTTTATAGGCCACTTTTACGCTCTTTAGTTAAATATGATAGTTTTTGTAGTAGCTTAACACAAACTGATCATTTCCATGCAGTTTCAATTAAGTAAAAACTTAACACAAACTGTTTACTTCCATTCAGTTTCAATTAAATAGAAACTTAACCATCTCCGACGCAGAGTTCATATCAGATCCATACATGCTCGGCAATAATGGTAGTGCACTTAATATATTGAGTGTGGTGTAACAAAGTATTGAACGGAACGGATATGATCTCTGCACTGGAGAGACATTTTACTGATTGTCATGCTTTTTCATGTTTTAGTATCTACGTTATTTTTCATTTTTTTTTAAATGTATGCTCCTCAAATACACGTTATGTGACAGTGCTCCTTAATTACGTTTCATACAAAATTCCGAAAAGGCAAAATCCAATTGAACATTAATCGCCGCCATTATGTTAAAGTTTTTAGGTTAATAATGTAAAGACTCAAATCGACCAGTCTACAATGTATAATCCCTTATATGAGTATAACTATTAGTATATCAATGATCAAGGTTGCACTGAGAACAAACTACGTTTTTTTTGGGGAGAAATTTAATATTCATAGATTTTTTGTTTTGTTTACCTACTGGTTCCAAGATAAGATCTCTTTGCTTCATATCGTAGAAGCAAAACCTTATAATGACACCAGTATAAATAGTATCTATCAAATACCCATGATTAGCGGACATATAGATGTAAAAATTAAGAACTGACACCAAGAGAGCACGAATATGTCATGTCTGAGAAGTCTTATGAAAAGTCTTACATTACAATTCAACTTACATTTCTAATAATGTCCTTTCATTGTAGCGGTTAATTGACAAAACATTACATTCTTTGTTTTTAAAGTTAAAATGCGCGTCAATGATTGATTTGTTAATCAAACTTATCAAAGATGGAACTTTTTATATTTATGTTTATATTTTATTCTATAAAACTATCAACTGATCAAATTTTCGTATATTCTATAGAATAACAGCCACGTATCTAGCACAATGGGATCGGGGAGTATAGAATGAAATCCTGATTCTCTGTTTGAAACAAAAAATATTCTTATTTAATCGTTCATAAAATTTGTTAAAAAAGTCTGCTTTCCGCGACAAAAATGTCATTATAAATAGATTTTTTTTCCAACTTAGCCCCTCCCCTTTTCCTTTACAAATTTGGTACAAATAATTACTTAAAAAGTCACCGTAATCGGGTGGTAATCATTTGTGTCATGCTTCATTTCTAAAGTTTATATCTTAGATTAAGAAGTGAATTTTATTTCACATTATTATTTAATGACCCGTAGGGCGTGTTAATCTGAACGCACTAGAAAAATATATCCAACTTAATCGGTATAATAGGATGCACATTCCGCAAATCTTTGTTAAAAATATTTATCACATTTAACAGAAATGTACATAATTCACAACACATACAAAGACATACTTGAGTCATTGCATATCATTTACAGTTAGTATCATCTTAGACATGTTCTTCTTTCTAATTAAACGAAGAAATTTATTGACATAGATTTGTTTTTGCTATGTACTTTA
Source organism: Mytilus edulis (assembly GCF_963676685.1). Taxonomy (NCBI): domain Eukaryota; kingdom Metazoa; phylum Mollusca; class Bivalvia; order Mytilida; family Mytilidae; genus Mytilus; species Mytilus edulis. Next base: position 44,723,961 of record NC_092356.1, on the reverse strand, counting down.
TTCGATGAATAAGTAAAATTATGTAATCGTTATATTCATTTCAAATAGCTTTTATTTTTTGTTTTTGGTCATAAAACTGCTCGAGTCTACTCAAGGTTAAATATATTGTACTTGGAAGCCAATAAAATAGGTTATCGAATGTAATAGCCTTGATAGAATACAGTAAAGTGAACGCGTTCAATGAAAAAAGAACTTCCTGATTATATATTGATATCTTATAATAAGAATGTTTCAATTTATTTCATCTAACAAAAATGCATGAGTCAAAACAGTATATTCATTATTAAGCTATCATGGTCTCTTTTCGAGAGTTGTCTCATTGGCAATCATACCGCATCTTTTATATATATTTGATTTAAAGTCGAGGTAAATGTAGACATAACAAGTCGATGTTATATATGTTCCTTACGTCGTAACTACAATCCCCTTCCCTCTCATGAATGTGACCTACCGAATTAGACTAATATTTACGGGATTTGTTATAACATGAGCAACATTCGTACGATGGATTATTTGTGTTATTAATTTGCTGTTACAAATTGATAGAAAATATTATAAATTAGGGAATTTATCTCCCTCATGCAAAGACCTTATTCCTTTCACGGATTTTGTTATACTTTTTGGACCTTTTGGATTACAGCTCTTCATCTTTTATATAAACTTTGGATTTCAAATATTTTGGCTACGAGCTTCACTGAAGAGACATAATTTGTCGAAATGCGCATCTGGTGCAGAAAAATTGGTACCGTAAATGCTGTTACCACAGCTTTATACATCGCTGAATCACATAGAACTGAATTAAAGAACAACTACTTTAATTCAAGAACACTGAATTTAATAAAACTGATGTTTTATATGTAATAGCTTTCATCTCGCATTCACAGGTATTACTATCGTAGACATAAGTATAACTATCCAGCAGCGGCGGCGTAAGTTATTTTGTAAAGCTTCATATTTCAGAAGTTAAGAGACCTGGATGTTTCATACCTCGGATTCCGATACCTTATGTTACGAGGTTTCCGTCTGTCATCTGTCCATTGTCATTGACCTCATTTTCATTGTTCAGCGACTTACTTTATTATGTGAAATTCTCACGTTTTATGAGTAGCAGGATAATTTCGTCTTGTTTATGAGTTTCTTTAAACGCATTAATGACCATCAAACAGGGTTCATCTAACCTCGATCACATTTTATTGATCAGTGATCAAGGTTAATATTTCATGATTAGGTCCGTTTCTAAAATACTATTAGCGGAAAGTCAAGTATATGTGGTGCATGAAATGATTGTAAGGCTATGTCAGTTTGGCAGGTTTCATCGGAGCCTGACATCCTTTTCATGGTTCATTGGTCAATGTTAAATGTTTTGTTTTGGTCTGTTTTACAAGTTCAATAAGCAAAAGGTCAACTAGTTAGTATTTGTATAGAATAAATGTAATGTGTAAATGTCGGTCTAGCCTGTATCATTTGACCGTGACATATTTTTTATGGTCATTGATCCATATTAGGTTTAGTGTTTAGATTGGTTTTTCCAATACTTATAGCAGTAGGAAATCTTTGTTTAATGTATGGGATAATTATAAAGCTAAGTCTGCATGACTGTCTAACAGTTAGTATCTGACATTGACCTCATGTTCATGGTTCATTGGTCTGGATAAGTTTTTGTAATTTTGTAAATTTATCAGATACTATAAACAATAGCTGGACTAGTATATTTGTTGATTCAAAATGATTGTAAGGTGTTAATGTTTGTCAGGCCTAGTTCATATGACAGACATCAATATCATAGAATATTTTAGGTTCATGTGATACTTACAGGAAACCCGTCATGTTGCACACTTTGAATATAAATTCAATAATAAATAATACAGGTAACTGACTATGTTCATTTGTGTTATTACGTCTTCTGGTTGAGTTAAGCCATTAGAAAATTGATATCTTATAGTGTGTCTTTCTATGTTTTGATGTTACACTATTTTCGTATATAAGGGTTATGTTTTGGTACCATTCAAACGTTTAAAACCGCTACAATTGTTTGCACCTGTCGAGGAACAGTAGCTGTCGTTTGCTGGTGTGGTTTTTAAGTGTTTTTCGTTTCTTGTTTTTTTATATAGATTAGATCGTTGGTTTTCCAGTGTGAATGGTTTTAGACTATTTATTTTTTGTAGTCCTTTGTAGCTTCTTGTTCGTTGTGAGCCAAGGCCCCGTGTTGAAGACCGAACGTTGACCTATAATGGTTTCCTTTTAAAATTGTGACTTGGATGGAGAGTTGTCTCATTTGCACTCGTACCACATCTTCTTATATCTATATAAGACATTTAACAGTATACACTCTTGTTACCAATTGAACACATATTTCGGAATGTGAAACCTTTTCTTTAACATCTATCATGATATCAGGTATAGATTATAACCTTGAAATTTGACCAATCATCTTCTTTTGAGATCGTCAGTATTCACATGTGTATCAACAATTTTTAAATACTTGATACAAATAGGTCATCAAAGAATTAGAAACAGATTCTTTATATACCATTTAAAAATACAATTCTTAACATAAAAGAACATTTTCCGTATATTTACAACTTATTATTATCAAACAATTATTCATTAAATGCATGTTAAGCAAGAAAGGTCCACACATATTTCTCACCTGTCATAAATTTAAATAATACATGTGATAAATGTAAAAACATGTTCATGCAAAAACTCAAACACTAGTCAAAAATTTTCCTTGACGAAATATAACAGAGTCATTCAAAGGAATTATGATTGAGTATTTATTGCTGATCATATTTGCAGTTTCTACCGTTTATTTAAAGTTGTAGAGATAAAAGATAAAACCTGACAACTAATTAGGAAATCGTTTTTAAACGGCAATAACTAATAAAAGAAGTTTTTTGTTTGGATAGATTTATTGTTTTCAAATATACAAGAAGGACGAGAAACAGGAAAAACAAACTTCTACCGTCTTCTCCAAATACAAGCGGTCAGCCTGGTGTTTGAGTATGTCGAAATTTGTGAAGATTTTGTTGATTAATTTTCGGTAGTTTCGAATAAATCTGGATTTTTGTTGACTTTTTATTTGATCATATTTTGCAGCTTTTTAGCTGTTCATCATAGTTTTCAAGATGCATGTGAAAGTCAAAATTGTAATAATTATAATACAATATTTGTTTTGCTTTAATTTACTTGTTTAAAATCAGATCATTCCAATTCTCTTTTTGAATGATTCACTTTTTTCTGTTGGGGCCTTTTATAACCGACCATTCGGTATATATGTTGTCGCCATGTTCGAAGCTCCACTTTGGTCATTAATAACTTATACCAGCTGCATTTGAAATCAGGTGGATAGTTGTCGAATTTGTGATCATACCAAATCTCTTAATATTTACAATAACGTCTATGTTAAGTCCTTAATTGGTTTTTTTTATTTCGGCATTTTTTAACCCAATCTCCAGATTGTTATCATAACTAATATCAATCTCTTCGGCCTTTTGTAGAAATTGCTTTGCTGATCATATTTGCTGTTTGCTGTTTCCACTGCACCTATCTATTAGTTTTCAAGCTAAAAGACAAATTTGTTAATTATGTTACTTAGAAATCAACATGATCAAACCATAGTGGCATTTAGTTATTTATATAATTTTTAGTTGTTCTTTTAATTTTGATTGATGGATATAGCAGATTTCGCATGTCAAGAAACGAATGAAATTGAGACACGACATATGTCCCCCAAAAAAAATAGAATGACCGAATCTTCGGTTACAACTCAATTTTCTTTTAACAAATTGTTTTCTGCAATTTTGTTCCGTCTTGATTCGAGCTCTGAACTTATTCTCTTTAGTTCAGTCTCAGTCCTTTCTTTGTCTGCTATTAGCAAATCTCTTTTCTTTTCCAATAGCCACATTGCATAGTAATCCCTACAAATAGATATATAAAAGTGCATAAATGAAAAGAATGGAAAAAGTATTTTTTTCATATAATTCTAACTGACGCATTTTATATCATACCACATCTACATCTTTTATAAAATAGTTTGAATGAAATTCAGTTAGAAACTGACAAACAGGTGTTCCACAATAGTGCAAAATATTAGGTATGCCACTGGTATCGCATAGCTAATTGATGGATCATCAACATTTTAAATACCATTACCAAACGAGCGGTTTTATTACCAAATAGTTATCAAAGGTACAAGGATTATAATTTAGTACGCCAGACGCGCGTTTCGTCTACATAAGACTCATCAGTGACGCTCATATCAAAATAGTTATAAAGCCAAAAAAGTACAAAGTTGAAGAGCATTGAGGATCAAACATTCCAAAAAGATGTGCCAAATACGGTTAAGATAATACATGCCTGGGGTAAGAAAATCGTAAGTTTTTCGAATAATAATATGTTTTGTAAACAGGAAATTTATAAAAATGACCACATAATTGATATTCATGTCAACACCAAAGTGCTGACTACTGGGTTGGTGATACCCTCGGGGACGAAACGTCCACCAGCAGTGGCATAGACCCAGTGATGTAAATAGTTATCAAAGGTACTAGGATTATGATTCAGTACGCCAGACGCGCGTTTTGTCTACATAAGACTCATCAGTGACGCTCATATCAAAATAGTTATAAAGCCAAAAAAGTACAAAGTTGAAGAGCATTGAGGATCACAAATTCCAAAAAGTTGTGCCAAATACGGCTAAGGTAATCTATGCCTGGGATAAGAAAATCCTTAGTTTTTCGAATAATAATATGTTTTGTATACAGAAAATTTATAAAAATGACCACATAATTGATATTCATGTCAACACCGAAGTGCTGACTACTGAGCTGGTGATATCATCGGGGATGAAACGTCCAACAGCAGTGGCATCAACCCAGTTGTGTAAATAGTTATCAAAGATGTGTTGATGATTCGATAACCAGAAACACAACATTTATCGAGGAAGCTTCTTCTCATTTTGTCGGACAGTTTATCCCAACCAGACTATGTCTCGTGTCCTCCAAGTGGAACTGTTACTTTAGTCAACTATACATACATTGTACCAACTTTCAAGTTCAGTCTATACATAATACAAAGTGACTACTCAATATTATAGTTCTATTAGCATTTAATATAATTGTAAGCTCTCATTTATATAACGTCTTTTACAATAAAATCGACCAAACGCTGTCAGCACATTGAAAGCCTAGGATAGCATTTTTCGTTCGTTTAAATATGGAACATTATTTCCTTGAAACGAGTGTTCCATAAACATAATAAACTTTTCAAGACAAACGTTATTATTGAAATGTTACAAAACAGCAACAGAATACATTATAACAAAACGTTTGTTTTCCATTCACAGTCTATGTAAGAAGCGTATCGATAAAAACTTTTCTTATATCACATAGCGATATTGTCTAATATCAATTGTAAATATGCAGACATTCCATGCGGAAAATGTTGTTTTCGGCAACAAAAAATTAAGAAAATACTAACTTTAAAACTTATTGTTCAAATATAATCAACAATTGAGTCTAAATATACATGCAGATGTTAGTTAGAAGCTAAAGTATATGTACGTGTAAAATTTGAAGTGCTGTGTTTTTCTTATATACATAAATAAACAATGCGATACTTTTAAAATATCAATGCGATACTTTTAAAATATCATAGCGGTGTTTTTGTTATATCAATATTAGTACCGATTAGTATTAATATTAGACTGTTGTACCCATATTTTGACAATTTTACCTATTATGTCTGTTTTTTTCACGCATCGTTGTAAAAATGACATAATTTGATGAGACTGTCATACACGTGAGAGGTGAAGTGCTATAAAACTAGGTTCAATCCACCATTTTCAAAATTTGAAAACGCCAGTACCGAGTAAGAAATAAGACAGTTGTTATCCATTCGTTTGGTGTGTTTTATCATTTGATTTTACCATTTGATAAGGGACTTTCTGATTTGAATTTTCTCGGAGTTCAGTATTTTTTTAAATTTTACTTCTTAGTAGTATTATATGTAAATAAGCAGTTTTAAGACCATTGCTTAAATTCAAATTGTTTTTGGTAACATCTTACAAATTTCTCAATTGGTTCTGGAAGCAAATAGAATCAAATAAGAGTTTAATAAACAATGCCGTAATCAAATAATTAAATAGCTAAATATCAAAATGATTGACCTGTACTTTTGAATCTCCTTTTTTAGCTCACCTGACCAAAAGTGTCAAGTGAGCTTTTCTCATTACTTGGCGTCCGTCGTCCGTCGTCGTCGTCCGTCGTCCGTCGTCGTTAGCTTTTACCAAAATCTTTTCCTCTCAAACTACTGGGCCAAATTGAACCAAACTTGGCCACAATCATCCTTGGGGTAACTTGTTTAAAAAAATGTGTGGCGTGACCCGGCCAACCAACCAAGATGGCCGCCACGGCTAAAAATAGAACATAGGGGTAAAATGCAGTTTTTGGCTCAAAAACCAAAGCATCTAGAGGAAATCTTACAGTGGTAAAAATGTTTATCAGGTCAAGATCTATCTGCCCTGAAATTTTCAGATGAATCGGTCAACCCGTTGTTGGGTTGCTGCCCCTGAATTGGTAATTTTGAGGAAATTTTGCAGTTTTTGGTTATTATCTTGAATATTATTATAGATAGAGATAAACTGTAAACAGCAATAATGTTCAGCAAAATTAGATTTACAAATAAGTAAACATGACCGAAATGGTCAGTTGACCCCTTTAGGAGTTATTGACCTTTTAAGTCAATTTTTAACCATTTTTCGTAAATCTAAGTAATCTTTTACAAAAATCTCTCCTCTGAAACTACTTAGCCAAATTAATCCAAACTTGACCACAATCATCTTTTGGGTATTTAGTAGGAAAAATGTGTCCGATTACCTTGCCATCAAACCAAGATGGCCACCACGGCTAAAAATAGAACGGGGGTAAAATATAGATTTTGGCTTATAACTCTGAAACCAAAGCATTTAAAGCACATCTGACAGGAGTTAAATTGTTAATCAAGTCAATATCTATCTGCCCTGAAATTTTTAGATGAATTAGACAACCGGTTGTTGGGTTGCTGCCCCTGAATTGGTATTGTTTGAAAAATTTTTGCCGTTTTTTGGTAATTATCTTGAATACTATTATAGATAGAGATAAACTGTAAAGAGCAATAATGTTCAGCAAAGTAAGATCTACAAATAAGTTTTAATGACCTAAATGGTCAATTGACCACTTAATGAGTTATTGCCCTTTATAGTCAATATTTAACAATTTTCATTAATTTGGTAAATTTATGTTAATTTTTACAAAATAATTTTCTTTGTTACTAATGGGCAAAGTTCATTATAGATATAATTGTGAAAAGCAAGAACGTTCAGTAATGTAAGAATTTCAAACACATCACCATCACCAAAATACAATTTTGTCATGAATCCATTTGTGTCCTTTGTTCAATATGCACATAGACCAAGGTGAGCGACACAGGCTCTTTAGAGCCCCTAGTTACAAATTAGACCGTTGGTTTTCCTGTTTGAATGGTTTAACACTAGCAATGTTCTTGTTCCTTTATAGCGTGGTGTTCGCTGTGAGCCAAGGCTCCGCGTTTAAGGACCCACTTTGATCTATAATGGTTTACTTTAAACAAATTATTACTTTGATGGAAAGTTGTCTCATTCGAACTCATGCACCATCTTCTTATATCTATAAATCTTTAAAATTTCCCCTTATAGATAACTGCTTTCCAGTCCTCCAACTGAACGATGTAAATTTCTGAATATAGAAAAGATATTGTAGGATTAAACACATTTTTTCTAGAGGTTATTGATGTGTAAACCGGGGCGTTTAACTCACAAACTGAATAAAATTGAGTTTATGAGTAAGAGCCCCGGTTTACACATCAATAACCTCTAGCAAAAATTGTGTTTAATCCTTATAATTCTTCAGCCAAACATTTGTGATATTTAATAATCATTTTTTTGTTGATGGCTACTATTTCTATTTACCATCAAAAACACCATGGCAAGTCGTAACTAAGGAGTACGCCGCCATCTTGACTTTTTAAAAACCATAAATGTCCGATAAATACAACGGAATCTTAAATGAGTTAGAACCTACCTCAAAAACTTCATTTTAATTAAATGTTAACCGAATTTGAAGCGTACACGTAACGAAATAATGTTTCCCTTGAAAAATTCCATTCGTATGACGTCGTGTTTTGCCATCACGTAAATTCGCCAAATCCTTCATGAAATTTCGAGGAATTTTATTAAATTTTATTTTTACACATTTCTGAAGCTTTAGTGAATTAAATTTATTTCTTTATTTTGTTATATATGCACTAGAATAGTCACAACTGTTATGCAATTGTTTTTATATCTTTATTTGCTGAAAATCCCGGGATCACCGCAAGCTTGTGTATCGCGCATGAATAGATTACAAAAGTTGTTTCGGAAACATGGTTTATCGAAGTGTAAACTTAGAGAAAAATTCTAATTGACCAATCCAATTCAGGTATTTATAGACACATTATATATATAATTATATACACATTTCTAACGTCAAAAGACATTTTATTTATTTGTGTTCTAAACATTTTATTTAGTACTCATTGAAGAAATGAATTTATAACAAGCGATACGGATTGTTATTTTGCACTAAGAAAAGTTCGCGTATTTAAACGATCGGTTACTAGCCAAAAACAAAAGTCAAATCTTTGTGGCAACAATACATTGGAATACCCTCACGGTCATCGCGATGTAAAAAAGCGTCCACGCGGTGAGCTGATTATGTTCATAGAAATATCGATGTACCAACGGGGAAAAGTCTTTGATATCCAAAAAGAACTGTCTTCTTTCTCAATATCTTTTTCTATGTTAATAATAAATACTTTTTCTGTTTGACAAGATTGTTGATTTTCGTTTTATCTGAAGTTGTCCAATTTAAAGTCTGAGGCTACTCAGTTGGTATCTTCAAAGAGCGGGACATCAGCATTTGTACATTTTAATTTGTTTGGATTATTGATTTTACCATTTGAATATTCATTGTAATTTGGAGCTGTATTGGATTGGATTGTTTGAATGAATGTTTCTTTTAAGTAATGATATTGTTTGTCGATATTACCAAGGTGGGTAGACTATAGCAGTGTGACCAGTAAATTATAATATAATAGGTCGGTAGACGTATTTGCAACCGCTTTTAAATTCCGCCATTGCATCATCACTTCAAATAGAATTATAAAAAAGAAGATGTGGTAAGATTGCCAATGAGACAACTGTCCACAAGAGACCAAATTAACGCAGACATTAACAACTATAGGTCGCCGTACGGCCTTCAACAATGAGCAAAGCCCATACCGCATAGTCAGCTATAAAAGGCCCCGATAAGACAATGTAAAACAATTCAAACGAGAAAATAACGGTCTTATTTATATAAAAGAAAAATGAACGAAAAACAAATATGTAACACATAAACAAACGACAACCACTGAATTACAGGCTCCTGACTTGGGACAGGCACATACATAAGTAATGTGGCGGGGTTAAACATGTTAGTTAGTCGGTTAAACCATGTGATTGAAAACAATACACTGAACAGGTTGTTAACACTTTCAACTATCAATAGGGTCAAGCAACATTTTCGGAATGATAAGTTCATGTAAGCGTTAAGTGTGTTACAGTTACGAAATTTTAGTGATGCTTATTCTAAAACATTGAACAGGTCATGATCTAAGTTTGTGAATTATGTTTGCAGTTTTTTTGAAATGCATTGTGACGTGTCATCATATTAATTCTATATTGAAAAACTATAGCAGTTATATTAGAAAAGTATCGCATTCATAAATTTTTGATATTAAAAAATCACGGCTATGATATAAGACAAATGTCGCATTGATATTTTAAAATATAGCAGTATCGTTGACTTATAGGTGATTTTGGCGTAGCAAACGATTGAATTCATCTCAATTGCATTCCACTGAATTTGCTACATGATATTTATAGAATGTGTACATCTACAAATGATAAATTGTGCATTTATGTTTCATTTATTCAATAATTCAATTTTCTCGTTTAAATACACCTTGCTTGTTATTACATAAAATTACTCATGAAAATTATACACCAGACGTATGTCGTGTTAAATGTCACCCTGTTTTAAGAAAAGAGTCATTACTTTATACCGAGAAATCTGCCTTTCTTCGTACAAATGCTAACATTCATCTGAAATTTCCCACAATGCAACTCGTTGATATAAGACAATATCGCTAGTTGATATAAGAAAAGTTTTTATCGAATCGCTTCTTCCATAGACTGATTCACAAAAACGATAAACACAGCATGCGTAATCACCTGTATTAATTATAAAATATAGTCAATGCAAATAATAAGGTCAAATGCACGCATACTTACTCCAGGTCGTCTGTTTGGGCATATTTACTTGGACGTAATTCATTTTGATCTTCATTAGAAGACATGCTTATTTCGTCGGCTTTTTCTTCTAAATTACCCTGAATAATAAAATGATGTTTTGTATCTACAAACAAGAGACCAAATAAACAAACGAACGACACATTCGCAGTCATGTATTAAAGATTCTTTCTTGTTTTATGGACTTTCCATTTTTACAATGTCTTACCTTTTTATTGACCTTTTTTTGTAAATACTTTTTCTCTCAATTTTATTTTGTTCGTTTTATTTTGCCGTTTCATTCTACAAGAATGAACTTAAAGGTCGATCTAAAACGAAACTAAACTCATTATCAAGATAAATTTGTCTATTGTTATTCAAATATTTCATAAAATTGGAATTTTTGATTATTTACTGATGAAAAGACGTGATTTCTTTATTTTGGAGGTTTGCGCAATTTTTTTTTATCTGTGATGCCATGTTAACTTACCAAGCACTTATTGATCTCGCTTATCTCATCCTCAAACAAAGAGTCGGCTTCATGGATAAACCTAAATCTATGTTTAACACCTTTCAACAATTTTGAGACATCCATAAGTTCCGCCTTCATTGGAAATTGAATACAGCATTCGGCATAACGGACAACAGCTTTGAGATGAAAACGAGTGAGTCTGGTGTTGTTACTTTCATACTCACGATCAAATGCCTTCTTATAATGATATTTCGCTCTCTGTATATTTTCCTCAGTCTTTTTTAATTTGAACACATTAGCAATCTTTAAGTGAATTCCTGAGAGTGCTTTCCATGATTCCATATTGTCTATTTCTTTTTCTAATTGTTCAGCAATTTTAACAGCTTCTCCCAAATGATCCTCCTCACTTAATGTATCAGATTTCGATAATCTTTCGTAACATTCCATTTTTAGTTTGTCGATCATAACGTAATGGTAAAGACTTGAGTCCTTTATACGCTTTACAACACCAAACTCTGTGAACCCAATACCATCGGTATTAGAATCTAATTCGCTTAACAAATCAATGGCACTTTTCAACAAACCCGGCTGCTTATCACAAATCGACCGTAGCATGTATAGAATACCATTTCTATGAGTAACAGGACTAAATATGGGGCAAAATTTCTGAATTTTCTGGGCTACTGATGAATGCTTTGAATTCTTATTTATATTAAGGGATTTCATAAATTCTTCTAGATGTTTTGTTAATCCATGAGAAAGCTGGTGTTCCAGCAAAATGTCAGATGTCACTGGAAAGCATATACTAGATGCAGTAGATGCAGTAGAAATACGTTTACGTAGGTTATTTCTCTCATCTTTGGACAGTTCCATTAGCCAAGTATTTTTGCTTGCATTGTACAATGTTGTAATTAACAGTTCTATCCAAAATGTTTCAGCAATGTGCTTTGAATCCATGATTAAGTTTTTAATTCTAAGTTGGTCAATATTGTGACCAGAAAGCTGATTGTTCTTTATATCTGTGATGCTGATGTTACCATATTTACATAAAAGTTCAATGCTTTGTAAATTTCTGTATTTGTTTTCTACAAAACATTCGATGAAATTGGGAGACAGTTCTTTCCCTTTAAGCAAAAGATTCTCGAATATTTCTTTTGCTCGATCTTGTATGGCTTTGCTTCCACTAAGATAGTCGTTTAATGTATCTGGACATTCGCTTGTTCTATCGCAAGGTAGTTCACCACCGCATAATGCTGCTCTATAAATCATGTGTTTTGCTTTAGATAGATAAACATCAGCCGAAAGTTCTGCATTTCCGTACATGCGATATGTAATTCCAATTGCTGCGTAGAGATAACACTTTCTGGCTTTTTGATCCCATGTTTGTGATTCACTTTCATCTTCAAAATTGGTAAGAAAGGCTTTCGCGTGATTGACAAGAAGAACATTTCTGTGAATAACTTCCAGTAAGCGTGCATCTAAGTCCATATAACTGACAAAATAGTCAAGTAGGGTTTCCATATGAGCCAGTCTTTCATCTTTTGTCTTAGAAGATTTCAGTATCATAAGTGTGTAAGAATGTGCTGTGATTACCCGACTATCATCTTGACCACTAATTGCAATTAAAGAGTAGCTGGTTAGAATTTTTAGAAATGTATTGATCAATGACGATTTCTCGTTGTCACTGAGGTTCCTTGGTAAAAGAGATTTTAGCAAAAAAACTGGTATGTTATCAGTGTTAAAGTATGGTAAATACTGTAGTAGCTTTATTTTCTGTTTCTTAAGTTTCTCGTCGGCACGGTCAATTAGAAGTTGGCATGCTTTTGTCGTTGAATTTTCTTGATCCTCTATACTTGTTATATTTTCAAAACGTTTAAGGTAATGTTCTATGCTTATTTTTGTTTGATGCATGTATGTTCTTGCATAAACAAGACCAGCAGGCGAAAAACTAAGTATTTTGGCGACATTTTTTGCCGCCTTGCTGTCAGGTACGTCTAGAAAGGCAATTGCTTCTTCTTCTGTCATTCCATGCATTTCAATGACATTGTTTTCAAAGTCTTCTGAAAGTGATTCATTTACAGTAAGTATAACAAGAATATTTTCATGTGGTTTCAGGTGTTTTAAAATTGTATTGATTATCTCCTTCGGTAATGTTGTACAGATAATTCCAAGAAGGATGAACAAATGCTTACTGTCCTTGTAGCATTCACTTTCCAATGTGGCTACTGTACTCATTATCATCATTTCTATAGATTCCTCGATGCGATTTTCAGAACTAATGCAATGTATCTTAAAATAGTTCATTAGGTGCGAAAGGGAGTTATAAATGTTGATGTCTGTGCTACAATCAACTCTCCAAACCAAAGATTTAAGGTCATTCTTTTGTTCTTGTGAAAAATAGTGAGCATACTTAAAAGCATGCTGCGATTTCCATGTACCTGGAGGCCCTGAAAATAAAACCTGATTACTGAATATATATATATATATATTTAAAGTAAAGAAAATAATGTGTATATATGAGATTTTCTTTTAATAATAATACAAACGAGAAGCGAGGTTAATATGAGCTTTCTCCCTTCATTCTGTCATTACACATATAGACGGTCATTTACAAACTAAAGTACTAGTCTTGCTTGTATACTAGATTTTATTAGTCTATTCATTTTCATTTTTTTGGGAGTGTCAGTTATTTTTTTCCATAGCTTACCATTAGGAATATAACAAAATTATTATGACTGAAATTGTCTAAAGGTTAAAAATTAAAGCAAAATCAAAATCAGTTTAAAGTTAGATTGGTGTCGTTAAAGTTATTAAGAGAAAACTATCAAACAATACCAAAGCAATGCAAAAAAAGAAAAGGGTTTTAAAATTAGATATAACCAAAATCTTTAGCTTAACACAACTCAGATAACTATATCTGCTGCGTTGAGGAACAGTAATTTCTAATATTCTGATAAAAGTATGAAAAATGCAAGAATCTATATATCTACGGATTATATTTGAAATTTTCTTTTAGTTATTACTTCGCACAATAAAGTAGTTTTTGGTATGAAGAGCTGTACTACAATATTGGCTTTGAAATAGTTTTTAATCACATTTTGAATCTAATAATTTGGACTGTGAGCAAACAAAAAGATAACTTCTCACTAAATATTACAACTCACATTCCAACTAGAAAACTTATACAATTTCTACCATTTCATATTATCGTATTTAATGTCTTCAATACAATTTGTGAGTATTTTCCAAAATCGTAAAATATTTCTATCATTGTTCATCACAAAAACAACGTATCCATAAATGAAATGAAATAAAGAAAAACAAAACCATGCACTATAGCTTTTATCTTACACTGACAATGAAATAAATCTGTGAAAGCAACCAATCAAGAGATCATTTGAGCATTGGTCACTTAACAACATTTAAAGTTTGAGTTAAGTACTTGCTAAAGTTCATACTTAAGCATAAACAAATATAACTGACTTCTGCTTTACATTACATGTGTCTAGTTAAAAATCATGCATGCATTTTTATTTTAACATCATACCTTTCAAGATAACAAGGTTGTCTTGCTTCAGATGATCACATATATTTCTGTATTCTAATGTCTCCATATAATTTGTATTGACATGCATACTCTTTAGTCCAAAGTAATCTAAAAACATAAGGATTAAATATAATTATTCATCTGTTTCTAGAAATCATACACATGATAAATAATATCTGAGTAACACAAACATAAATAATTATGCAAATCTTACATACAAATAAGATGTGGTATGATTTCAAAGTTGACAACACTCCATCTGACACTTAATGCCATACAAGTCATCATCGGTAACTTACGTGCTAAACAATAAGCAAAACCCATACCGTAAAGTTAGCTATATATGTCACGAAAATGTCAAATGAAACATAATTCAAACAATAAATCTGATGACCTGAGTTGAAAAGGGCTTGAAAGTTAAAACCAATTGCAAAGTTGTTTCACTGGCAATCGTATAACATCTCCTTATTTTCATATTTACTCATCAGTTCGATAAAAAGCAAAACATATCATTTAAAAACATGTAAGACCGGAAATGACAAGGTACTTTCACATTCCAATAACAAATAATTACAGATCTGAGAGCTCTCACAGTTACAGGCAGCTTGTTCAAATCTAAAAACGACCATGCATCTAATGTACACACGAGAAAGAGAAAAAATTAGAGTTATATAAAATGATGTACAAGTATTCGGTTATAAATGTCAACTTAAAACATATAAATGAGTTTACGAATCTAATGCATATGCAAACACTACAATTTGGCAGTTACAGGTACCTAAGAATATTGTTGTTCTAGTGGAAATATTTGGTTGACATTAATACTTACCATGAGCAGCCAAATAACTCGATATAGCAGAATCTTTAAACATTTGGACTTTTTTATCAAGGTCATGTCGACTAATTGTACGAAGAAGATGTGCTAACTTATCAACCTGATCTACAGAGAGGCAATCTCTTTCTTCTAACAATTGTATCAGATCAGTTCCGTTGATTACCTTTTCCAGTGCGCGTTTTTTGAAATCTCTTAATACAAATTTTATTTCTTTTATATTATCTACAAAGTACAAATAAGACAGTGCAGTAATATAAACAAACTCATCGTTATTTCAAACTTACTTACTTACTTACTGCGTTACGGTCTTTAAATGAAACTCATTTTACATTTTGAAGTCACTCGTCACACCCGAAATTTAAATTTAAATTTCTTCATGATTATTACACTGTATACGTAATAGCTTTAAAAATGTCATTATCAATCCATGTATTTCAAATTTTGCCTTTGTATTTTGAATATTCTTCAATTATTTACTGTACAGATTTTATCAAAGTCTGTATTTTAATCTCCTTTTTTCAATAAATATTGAGTAAACTCTAGAAGAGAAATCCAATTATTGTAAATAATTTTTTGACAGTCAACCTAATCGAGAGAGTTATTTCGATTTCATGCTTGATAATTCTAAGTTTGGTGCCTTTTTTTTATTCAGAGACATTTGTTATGTACGTTGCTCTGTTTGCTCCTTTGCATCACTATTTGCAACCTCTTTGGCTTTGTCCTTCATAATGCATCGAACAGAAACTCTTTGATCCATTTGTTTTACCAATATACGAAGCTATGAAACGTTAAGAATTAACACCGTTAATAAAGTACCTTTCGATAGTCCTAATGCAACTTCGTGTGTCAGTTTTTTGTAACTTTCAGATACCTCTGGTTCCATTTTGCAAGTGTCTTACCAATTTCTGTACACTAAATCAGCTTATCTATTTACAACAATACCATTTAAGAAGTTATTTGCTGAAGATATTAAGATAAGATTTGTAAACTAAGGTAAAAAAAAATTAAAAAAACAGTCTAACATGTCAACCGAAATATTTTAACAACAATTATTTCCTTATTCTTACATACTTACTAAATGTAGTCTCTTTGCCTATAGAGTGAATAATTATTTACAGGTGTGTTAGGTAATGCACATTTGTAGCATAATAGTTTTCTCGTACAGATTCCGCTGGTATCGGTGCTAGGGAAGGTTTTAGATGGCAATTAGGTAAAAGTTGAACTCCGCGTTAACAGCTTAAGTATTACTCGGGGGCGAAACAACACTAATTACAGCGTATAGGTATATGTGTAAGGAACGTAACTACATGTACTGTGAATAGTTATCAAATGTACCAGGATTATAATTTAGTACGCCAGACGCGCGTTTCGTCTACATAAGACTCATCAGTGACGCTCATATCAAAATATTTTTTAAGCCAAACAAGTATAAAGTGAATCATTTCTTCTTATCGTGGTTTGAGAAAAAAACTTTCATTTTGAGGATATTTGATTACGTGGTTTTGCCAAGTTGTGTTAATTAAGCCTATAGAAAATTTGTAATTCGTTTAACATTTGAATTCGTGGTTTGTCTCATCACACGGTACCTACGAACATTGGTATGTAGCGAATAATAGTGAATCAACGGTATCATGTTTCATTTCAAAGTACAGGTTCCCAATCTGGTAAATACACTTTTGGCGGAAGGTAATACGAACAATTGATTAAACATTATGTAATATCGTTGAACAATTATTCCTCGTCCTATTTATTTAGACCGATTCAATGAATATAAATCTATTTATTGTTGGCGAAAATTTGAACAAACTTTCACTAACTTAATATTGATTTTCATATTTCGGTATGTCAACAGGATTAATTTTGTTTATAAAATTATGTGCAGCTTAATTGGTGGCGAAAACATTAAATAAAAGTATCAATTTACAATTTTTATGAGTCCAATACGGTGTTTGTTTTATTCAAAAACAGTATTTGTATCATTTCAAATAGTTAATAACACATGAATAACAAGACAGTACAGAGAAAAACGTTCCTACAAATAACCAATTTTATTTGCTAATTAAGAAGCGGAATAAAATAATTTAAGACAGCAGGGAAGATTAACTTTGTAGTTTTATAGCTTTAACTGATAAAAAGAATGAGAACTTTATATTGTAAATTTTACGATGTCTCTGATGTGACCTTGGGGTCAGATTTGTATAACATTGCTATTTGATTTATTGTCTAAATTGTATATCACTTTTTCACGTGTAGAAAACCATGTGAGTGGATTCCTTACTTCTTATCGGTCAATGATCTTGCGGGGTCAACACAAGTTTACGTGCCATGTGTGCACTTCCTTTTATCATTAACTTTCGCCTTGATAACTTGTGATTCTAAAACATTGCGTGAAATTTAAATTTCCCACCCGCAAACCTCCCTTTATTTATCTTTACAAGTATTTTTGTTAATAGATTTTTTATTTTTAGTTGGGCAGATTTTTCTCCCCACCTTTGCTATTATTTGTCATTTATTCAATTGATATGATTTTAGTTGATGTAATTTCGTATTAATTATGTATTATAATTGCATATTAATTATGAACTTTTATGTCAAATGTTTTATTTGCAAATTGTATTTTTTTGCATTTTATGATTTTGAATAAATGACCTTTTTTCGTCAATCTTGTTTTTATAGATATAGCAAAACAAGCTCAAACTCTGGCTGACATGTTTATATGTCAATAAGTTTATGGTATCTGTCTGTCTGTCTTAAATACTACTTTCTTGTACATCAATTTATATATGATCATTTGTAAGAGTTCAAATACTATAGGCATTGTTTTCATCTCATCCGGGTTTTTCTTCCTTTTCTTTTTTTTATTATTTGTTTAAAAGTGGATTATTAATATTACAAACAAGTATAATTGTTTAGATATATGTATCGTCATTTAATATTTATCCTTAACATGACATATAATAAAGGTGACAGGAACTTGAATTTGCAAAATTGAAGAATAATTTACAATCCAGTCTTTAACGCGCTAATATTTGGTCACTAGTATATAAGTGCTACATGTGATATCAATAAGTAATTAAGCAGCAAGTATTCATAAGGATCAGGGCAATAAAAGTTTAATGAAAAGCCTAGTTAATTCCCTTTGAGACAAATACAACTTGAATAATAAAACGAAATAAAAGAAAACAAATACATAAAATAACTGACTTACCACTTCGTCATAAATATTATGAAATAAAAGAAATTAATGGCAGCTTTCCGTGTCATTTTGCATTGAACACATCAGGAAGTAAACATTACTTATGCTAAAAAAAAGTTTTACTTCTTATTGTATGTTGTCACCAAAATGGACTTCCTTATCTTTGATGTGAATTACAATTTTAATATCCACTATAATCTAAATAGAAAAATCAAAACAAATCAAAAATCGAAATAATTGTCACAGTGTGATATTTTAAATTTATTTAATTCGGATTGCACTTTATTCCATGAACATCGTGTGGAAACATTTAAATGTAAATATGATCGTTTGTTGAGTTATATATTTTGTTTCTATTTTGTAGAAAAATTAAGACCTTGAAATCCCGTTCTTGCTGGTTCATAATTAAATATAATTAAAAAATGACATGTCAACAAACAAACGCTTTTGTTGATAGGTAATAGTAGTAAACAGAGATAGTTTAACAATCAAACGTTAAAATATAATTCAAATCGACATACCTAAATCGCATCCTTCACTTTATGTAAAACGCACGATTTTCCCCTTTCTTCAAGAATGATTTTTATATATAAGCAAAAATAAACAAAAGCATATTTCATCTATTGAAAGATAATAGCAAACTTCGATTTACACAAAAAGGCATTGTCGCAAATTCTAAACAAAGTTTAAAATGGAAAAAGGTCAAATTGTTTGAATTCAGTGACCCCGTAAATTAGGTTGATGATAGAAAAACAATGAAATGAGATATGCACAAAATAGAATGAAGGAAGTACTTGTATATAAATGCATAGTATATGCCAAAAAAGTGCTTCCGCAAAATTCGGTTGTTTACTTGTACAGATATAAATTTAAAATTGGTTTATTTTTATATTATTCTTGTTTTATGGTAAATATGTTGAACGAATATTGGTTCATTTTGTTTACTTCCAATGCGTGATTTCATTTCAAATTTGATTAGTTATAACAATGGGTTCACCATTTTTATCATATTCCCGTCGTATGCATTTCGCAAATATTATATTGAAATTATTAACTTAAGTTTGATGTCAAGCGATAGCAAATTCCCACTCGTTATGAAACTTCCAAATAATGATTTAAAATAAAAACAATACAAAGAATCCATTATTTTGGCCATAATAAGTAAAACTTCAGTTATTCCCGTTTCTTCAAACATTTACCACATATACAAATAAAAAATATGGTACTTTTGCCAATGAGACTACTCATAGGACATCCAAACAGCCACTGGTTAAGAAAGAGCAAAACCTGTTCTATATAGTAAGAACATTTCAAAATCATTTATTTTCTTACTCGAAATTTTGTATATAAAAATTAGTTATGGTTTATAATTGTTTATTGTTTTTGCTCTTGAAAAGGAAATAAACATATCTTTAGTATCTCGTCAGCTGACAACGCTTATTGTAGAATAAGAATGGTGCAATTGTTTTCTTTTCTCTTCCAAATTAGATCATTTACAAACATTTAGGTCAATGTGGTTTACCGACTTCTTTTTTAGTCTTCCTGGCAACCTTATTATTATTAAGGTACTACGTTTGTCCTACTATATTCTTTTTAAATGACATGTTTAGGCCATCTTAATATGATCAATCCTACATATCCTGAAGTAGAAATATGTGACACATAAACGTGTGTTAGATGGACATAGATAAATTTGCTGTAAATTCCTTTAACATGCAAATTACGCTGACAGGGTTAAAGCAACAGCATATTGATAGATAAGATTGTAAAATTGAAATTTCAAAGAGACAACTACCCAACCATAACAGAAAACAGCAGACGGCCACATATGGGTCTTCAACACAGTGAGCAAATCCCGCAACGGCGGGCTTCAGCTAGTCATGTGTAATAGTTTAGCATGTTCAGTGATGACAGTGGACGAGATACTTAACTCCTAAACTTACTAAAATAAATTTTAAAAAGCATACAAGATAACAAGGGCAAGAGGCTCCTTACATGGACAGGCGCAAAAATGTGGCGTGGTTAAACATGTTTTGTGAGATATCAACCCTTTCACTTATACATCATGCCTTTGTAGAATAAACAAACACAGCAATACGCACAATTTAACCCAGTTTAAAAGAGATCTGGGTTCGACAATGATGCATAAATTAACAAAGGACAACTAGCAGTTACTAATTCAGATCTCAATTATACTGATTGAAATATACATTCTTCAACACATGAAAATCATGCATTAGGGGTTAAGTATCATACCATATATGTATATCCGAAATAAAGGTAAAATATCCAGTTGAAAAAAAAAAGTGTCGAAAAAAATATTCCTTTGAATTTGACAGTTGTACGTATAAATTTATCCTACATTTTATGGCAGTAAAAAATATTCTGGGTCATAAACATATATCTTTATTTTTTATTTGGTGTTTTTTTTTTTATAGAATATTGAATTAAATAAAAGGTGGTATTACACTTCATTCAGTAATCTTCATTTAAGCCTTCAGAGAGCAACATAAAAAAACCGAGAAAAGATACAATGCATACCATTTTGGGTCCTCAATGCTCTTTAACTTTGAATTTATTTGGCTTTTTTAACTATTTTGATCTGAGCGTCACTGATGAGTCTTATGTAGACGAAACGCGCGTCTGGCGTATAAAATTATAATTCTGGTACTTTTGATAACTACAAATGTATAGTTACAAAAGCAACATACTTAATCTTTAAAGTTTCTTTGTTTTGTTTAATGATAACAAATATTAACCAAGTTGTGTAACGCTGTTTATTTTATTCGCTGAATTCGTCTGTTTTGATAAACGTCATAATCGTTTTAAAATAATCATTTTCTTTTCAGTCAATATAATTAAGCGCGACTCGTCATTGATAATTCTATCAAAGTTTCAAGGCATTAGAAAATAGATTCACTTGTAAATAGACTAGATTTAATACAGGAGAGGGAAAGCGTTAAAGTCAGACAAAATGTTCCGGTTTATATCTTAGGCTCATAGTAATAGCTGATAACGAGTATGTTTCATTGTGGTATTATTCCAAAATGCAGGTAACGAAACGTAGAATTTGTACAAGGTTGTCATATGATAGAAAATCGATGTACATGATAAATACCGTCTCAGTAGTTTTTAACTATAAACTTGAGACACAAAAACACTAAATAATAAAGAGACATTGATACATGTTATATACCTCACTTAAGTGCATACGATACAGTTACAGGGGAGGTAATGACGTTGCGACGTCAAACTATGACTTATCGGGAAAAGATTCAGTTTTCGACTGATTTTTATCATTCAAACTTATTTAACTTGAAAACGAATTCATGGACCCCTTTTTTTCAAATGTCATTTAGTTTGATAACGTTAGACGATTATATGTGCCAATTTTCATGTAAACGTAAATAGTGGATTTTTTTTAATTTGATAAATATACATTAAAAAAGGATGTTTTTTTTCTACAGTCGTGAAAATTTGATAAATATGAGTAATTTGAAAAAAACAAATTGCATAAATTTAAAGGACATGTATATAAAACGAGTTTTTTCAAACAATTTAACAAAGAGCAGTTTGTGTTTGTCTTTTTAAAAAAAAGTTATGTCTTTTTGTCGAAGGGAAAAATACGTCCAGAAATCAAAATTTTTAGCAAATATATAAAATTTCGACCTCATTTTACTCAACAAGTAGCACATGAACGGGTTTTTTTTTATTACATATTTGATATGATTAGGCAATATAGGCTATGTGCAAATTGTCAGCAAAATTTTAATATGGGATCAAAACTGTAGCGTATGCTCTTAATATAGTGTTTTAATCATCATTTAGCGGATTTCATCTTGTTTTAATGCAATCAAACCTTTTATTTCAATGCTTCAGTGGAAGGGACAAATGCAAATCAACATACGAAAATTACAGGCCATGGCAAGTGCCGTGCAGATTAAAATTCAATTCACTCAAAGCAAAACACATTTCAACACTTTTTGTGCAATTGAACATTGTTAGAATATTTTTGTAGTGGCAAGTTCAATGTGACAGTTCAATAATGTGGTCCTTGATTGATTGGTGAGATTTCAATTACTGAAATAGTAATGCGTATATGTATAAGTTATTCACAACTAATGGACCTTAGAGATGAAGTCGTAATCAAATTTAACATTTTTCATTGCATATATACCCTAGAATAGACAGTCAATATGCATTATTAATTTATCCAAAACAAAGGGCTGTACGGCATATTTTCAACATGTATATGCTCCAAGCTTCTACGATTTTAAACTTACACTAAAAGTATGTAATTCCCTTCCCTTCACTTAGGGTGTTCCTCAGAATTCAATTTCGCCGCTATACATTTGGAGAGTTATATATGTGGCACCCAAACCCTTCTTATGTCTTAGTATATATACTTGTAGCATTTCCAAAAATAATGTACATTATATCTTGGACCCAGTTAATAAACAAAACAAATTATCTATCAATAGTATATATTCCCAAAATAGGCGTGGTTTGTGGAACAGTTGTATCTATAAAGTGCAACTCATAATGACATCAAATAAAACATAATTATATTACAGAAGCAGGAAATAATTCAGTTTCAATATCAAACGTACTGTACTATATGACAATTGAAAATAATTATAATTACATTGCCGTATTTTTTATATTCAGTTGACATTCACTTGTTGTTTAGAGACCAAAATATGTATTCACTGAATATGTATTATTTTCAATTCTTCTTCTTGCCTTCCTTTCCATGTATTTTTTAGATATAAGTCATTGGTCCGATATAGAATTGAACTGTTGTCAATCTTTTTCGACTTCCTCCATTTCCAAATCAGTTCTTTGTAATTAAGATAGGGCTTTTTCTTATTCAATTTTAGTTGATCTCTCATTTTTTGACACACAAAATTATAATTTGAAACAATAAACAAATAATGTTCATTCTAAGTACCCATAAAGTTAAATTTTTAAAATAATTAATCACCAAAATTAAACATCAAGTTTCCCTTTATCTCTTTCCCTCGGATTGTTGTGCGTAGTTATTCTGCACTCCATCAAAAGAATGTTGTAAATTCATACACTTTTACTAGTTCATTTCAGTCCCACTTGACCAGGATCGCACCACGCTCACCGCGATCTAAAATAAATGCAGATCGTGGTGAGCTCGCAGATGAGCTGAATAAAAATGTAAACTTTGTTTCAATCACATTGCCCTCATTACGCTTCTACAACGATCCCGCTCAATTATACCACATTCCTGCCTTGCTTATTCTGCGACCTCGCTACGATTATCATGATGTTTCTACTCTCATCAGGTCCTCACTAAAATTCAACTCAACGTTTTCATCGTGTTCTATTGGTGAGCTAACATTAGGATTCTTAATGATAAAAGTGGGGGTTTATAAAACTGCTATATATCCCATGAAATTTTTCCAGCAAAGTGTGTGGTTCAAGTTTTTTAATTTTGATTTGAGACAAGGTGTAAGGTAGTACCTTACGGTCCCTTTGTTTCAATCAATATCTTCAATAACATTTTAAAATTTGTAAAAGACAAGTTATTTCACGAAATTAACTTGTCTTTTGTAATCGGAAATTGCAAAAAGTCCATTATTTGATGATAATTTGTACTTGGAAACCAAAGAGAATTATCAGAACTGAAACGAACTATAAATTCTAAAAATTATTTGTTAACTCCTTCCCCCCCCCCCCCCCCCTTTCCCCTTTTTAATGCCTGTGTATTGTAGTTTGTGTTTGTTAAAACATTTGTATTTACGATTTCAAAGATACATATTAAGTGTTTATAAACTTACTAAACTATAGTTTATCTTTTTTAATTTCCTCTTCAAACAGTGCATCAGCTCCTATCCGACGTTTTATATTGAACAATAATTGTCCTTGGCATCTGTCAATTTATCAGACTTAGGAAATTGTATGCAACATTCAGCATAATGAATTACAGCACTTTGATGAAATCTAGAGAATCTCGTATATACTTTCAGATTCGCGATCGTATGCCTTTTTATAATGGTGTTTTGCTTTCGTTATATTTTCGTCTGTTTTGGTTCTTATGAAAAGTTTGGCAATTCTTATATGGATTCCAGACAGAGTTTTTATGATGTCATGTCATTTATTTGACATTCCATTCTATTAGCAATGGCAATAGCTTTCTTTAAAATTTCTCCTTTTCCGGTTGGACAGCTTTGTCTAATTTTTCATAGCATCCCATTTTTAGTGAATATATCATATACTGAATGAAAAACTTAAATCTCCAATGCGTTTAACAACTCCGAATTCAGTGAATCCATTGCCTCTAATGTCTTTGTCACTGTTATCTAATAACCTTATAGCTTCATCAAGTAGAGGAGGAAACTTTTCGTCATCAAAAATTGAATGTGCCATGTACATAATGCCATTTCGATGGTAACAGGACTAAACACTTGGCAAAACATACGAACTTGTTTTACCTCACGACCTATGGACTCAGTACTGGTTATATGTACAGACTCCATGTGTATCTTCAGCAGATGTGTAAATATATGGGTTGATGTTGAGTTAGGGTTTTGGTGGTAACCGGAAAATAAGCACTAGACAACCGTTTCCTTAAAAGAGGGACGAAAGATACCAAAGGGCAGTCAAACTAATAAATCTAAAACAACTGACAACGCCATGGCTAAAAATGAAAAAGACAAACAAACAACAGCACACACGACACAACATAGAAAACTAAAGAATAAACAACACGAACCCCACCAAAAAAATAGGGGTGATCTCATGTGCTCCGGAAGGGTAAGCAGATCCTGCTCCCATGTGGCACCCGTCGTGTTTCCTGCAGAAAATGCATCTTTTGAAATTTCAACCAACCACGTGTTTTTACTTTCGTTAAATAGGATCCTGATAAAAAGTTCAATGAAAAACGTTTTGATAATATCTTCAGCATCCATGATTAAGTTTTTACTTCTTAAATTATCTATTTCTTTATCAGTGTTGATTATTGTTAACGTTCTCGATATCTATATCGCTATATTTACACAATAGACTTATACTTCTTGAACTTCTGCACTTGTTTTCAACAAAGTTGTTTATAAACATTTTTGAAAGTTATTTACTGTTGCTTAGCAATTTGGAAATATGTCTTTGTATTGTATTAATAAAGCCTCGCTGACTTTTAAAAATTCTTCTATTTTGTATGTTTTGCTACATTGAAATTAACAACATCCTAAACTACTTTTATAGACAATATTTTCCGCCTTCGATAGATAAACTGCAGCAGAAATTCAGTATTGCCAAATAGTCGGTATGTTATCCCAATTGCATAGCTTTGATTTTATATCTCTAGACTGAGATTCAAATTCAATATCAACATCACTAAGAAATGCTTCTGCGTGATCAAGAAATAGAACATTTCTATGAATAACTGCAAGTCAACGAGCATCAAGATCTAGAAAACTAACGAAAAAAGTCAAGTAGTGTTTTTAAATATTCTGTTCTCTTTTCTTTTGTTTCGGAACATTTTATTATCATTAGCGTGACAGAGTGAGCTGCAACTACTGCAAAAAGTAGGCGTGTCGGAAAATCGCTAAGATTTTTATATTTTTGCTTGAACTTTTACTTGTATTTTTGAAGTGATCTTCAGACTATTAACCCAGCAGGCACTCAACGTTGATTCAACGTTGAAACAAGGTTGTTTCTCAACGTTGAAACAATGTCAAATTTATGTTTGATTTTGAAAATTTGAATTAACGTTGTCATTTCAACGTTGAAGTTTCAACATCCATTCAACGTTGATTCAAGGTTGAATAGTAGTTGAAAGTATAATAATGAAATTTATTATAAAGCTACAACACCACATTTTTTACCTGCTTTCCAAATGTTTGCTGTTGTTAGATGGTAAACAGGCAGTGTGGGTGTACATGTTTTTTTATGTTTTTCCCTCTCGCCAATACACATATTTACAAAATAGATAAGTTAAATGGAAGACATCTAAATAAATACATCATCTGTTACTTTAAACAACATTTGGTGCTTGTACAAAGTCAAAAATATAGACCATAAATGTCATATCTTAAAATCCTGTTGGCAGAAGGAATAGCTGAAATGATTGTGTGTGTCCACTTGTATTTAACAATAACTATAGACATAATTATCTATTTAATTTATAAGTGGACACCTATCATTATTGGATATATTCTTACTTGTAGTTTTTCTTGTTGTGAATAGCTATAAAAAGACAAATCATTCAATGAATTTGCACAGTTTGCATAAAAACTAAGACATGCACTTTATTCACTGAGACCACAGAAAGGAAAGAAGATGTTGAATAGTTCTAAACAATTCCCACAAGTTCAAAGTAGTTTTTATTTAACGACCAACCAATGTTAAACCCTTCTTGAAAGTAGTACATATATCTAGGAAGAGTGAAGACATTATTAGATCCAATGTGTGTTCAGAATGATCGCAATATTTACGAAAATAAAAAGATGCTGCATGACTGCTAACCAGACAACTATCCACAAAAAACAAAGGTCCTTGATTATATATACATATATGTTATATAAATGTATATATTACCCTCATAAACCATTACATTAATACTTATTTACTCAGGAACAATAATATCAAAAATAGTAATAATTAATAATACAATGATATTTCTTTTGATACAAGATTTATTTTATAAATTCATTTGTTAATAGTCTCTTTTTGTCCTTATTGCATGTCATCATTCGTCCACCATCTCGGGATCTTTCAGCGGTAAATTTTAAGCAGGAGAGGTCTTTATCAGATATGTATTTCCAAGTGACATCTTTTCACTCTTGCAGTATATTTAAACTCTGAAAAAAATCAGATTATATATATATAATAAATATAAATTGTATGTCCTGAAAAGATATTTTAAATTTGAGCCACTTTCAATTTGTTTCTAGAAGCATTAAAAATAAATAAAACCATAATGACGAAGCACATATTGTAATACGATAATTATTAATAAAAATATATACATTAATGTTTACTATTAGCATGATTAGTAGTTTTTTGTTAATGAAGAAGCTTCAACCTGAGTTTTGTAAGACTGCGGGTTCCATTATGTTATTGATAACAATGAAAACACTTTACCTAAGTAAAACGTTTTTTTTTTATTGATGACTGCACAATTCCATTAACATAAAATAAAGAGCTTTACTAGAATAGCTTAGATATAAAGACAAACATAATATGGTATGTAAAGTAAACAAAATTAGAATAAACAAAAGATTAATCTTTGAACACAAATGGTAAATAGCTAAAAAAAACAAACAAAACAAGACAAAAAACCTACCTTTGATGATTTTAAAGACTGGAATTCCCCAAACTGAATTTTAATTTTGCTCCACTTGATGCCTTTTAGCCATTGATCTGTTTGACAAACTTCTGTAAAATAAATAATACATGTTCATGATATCAGATAATGGACTGCTATAACATTCAAAACCAGGTTACGTACACATTAATGTAAACATGCATTTCTCATAGTACACAGAGTTAGAGATCACCTGAAGATCAGTAAAGGCTCAGACTGACTTGTTTTTGTAAAAATAAAACAATAAAAGTATCAATTTTCCATGATCGTTCAAATTCAATACTTGTTGTCCTGTTGAAATTCATTGTTTAATATGATCGTCAACAAGAATGTGTCCCCAGTACACGAATGCTCCACTCGCACTATCATTTTCTATGTTCAGTGGACCGTGAAATTGGGGTAAACCCTCTAATTTGGCATTAAAATTAAAAAGATCATATCATAGGGAACATGTATACTAAGTTTGAAGTGGATTGGACTTCAACTTCATCAAAAACTACCTTGACCAAAAACTTTAACCTGAAGAGGGAGGGACAGACGGACGGACGGACGAACGGACGCACAGACCAGAAAACATAATGCCCCTCTACTATCGTAGGTGGGGCATAAAATGTATGTGGTTTACCAAGTCTTAAAGTTAAACTAAAAGAATCGCATATATATATAGTATAAAGTAAACATGTTGGGAAATTTACCTGAGCAAAATAATGTAAACACTTGCTTATTCCCCCTTTTTCTGATATGAATCTTTAAGCATAATAATTGTAACAATCTTTACCTAAACTTTAAAATGAAACTAAATACCCCATTAAATGCTCTTAGAAATAGTATAATTGGAGGAAATTATATATGATGGCCCTTCCATGTGTTCTGATCTGTTTTCTGGAATACAATGTTGACGTTATAATTTTCTCTAATTGTGCAATATGATACCAATTCAGAGTTTCTAAACACAATTCATATATAACAAACCGTGATAGCCACATGCAAACATCTACATACCATAAATATACGTGATAAACGGGAAGTTCTCTTTCGTCTTTGTCCTTTGTTGTTCTTTTTCAAAAACAGGAAAGGCGCGTGTTTGAATAATGCGCATGGGCAATCTAACTTCCTGTTCAAATCCCGCGAAAATATGAATGAAAGAAATCGCGATCATTGTTGATAATCAACTATTTTAAATTTCATTACATGTTATCTTTCTGTTCAATTAAATTAAATTAAATGTGAAATGAAATTAATTAATTATATTTCTTATTTCCTAGAAATTTAGTATCAAACGACTTACCTCCCCCCTTTTCTCATACCGTCACGGTGACACAAAACTGAAGTTGAAATAGTGACCAATAGTTAGTACTATACTGTTTTGTGAAATCCAAAACTCTTTTTTATTCTTTCTTTATAAATATATACTTCTACAGTTGTGCATATATTGCCTTCTGATAATGATTTCTTTTATATAGGCCTATATACCAGAGACATATATACACATATACTTATTTACTCATAGTAGGCCCAGAGACATATATACACATATATGTGTATATATGTCTCTGGGCCTATTATGAGTAAATAAGTTAACGTTGATTCAATGTTGAATCAACGTTCCAATTACAACGTTGAAATGATCAACGTTAATTCAACGTTGAATGTTGGTTTATTCCTCAACGTTGAAAATGTTACGTTGTTTCAACGTTGAATATACGTTGATCACATTTCAACCTCATTTAAACGTTTATTAAACGTTGAGTGCCTGCTGGGAAGAAAGTCTAGAGCTTCTTTCTCCAACTTCCCATGCATTTTAATGATGTTGTGATCACAATCACTTGAAAGAGATTCACTCACGGTTGCTATAGCAAAGATGTTAGTATGTGCCTTCTTATCATTTCACGTCATGAAATTTTGAATATGAACTGAAAAGAAAACTTACCTATGTAAATGTTGTTAAATCTGATTTAAATATCATTTTTGTATTTCATCAATTGTTTTGTACATGTATAATGACAAGGAAGTTGTAAAGGTGTATTTATTAGGTCTTTCCACTTTTCTGTGGAAAGCCTATTGTATTTGTTCTGATTATTAAGTCTTTCCACTTTTCTGTGGAAAGACTTATTGTTTTTCTTCTGATTATTATTTTTTTTTTCCGCCAAATTTTGTTCTTGCGATAAATGTTTGTTTCGCAATATGTCGCTTAGATATTTCTCATATTGTATCGTATAGTTTATGCGCTTTTAAATTTCACCCTGCTAAGACGAATCATTTTCTTTGTAAGAGTTATCTCCCTATTCACTGTTTATCATCTGTGTGCATCTCCTTCGTAACAAAAAAAGATATCGACAAAATTCTTTTTACAAATTGTTCGTTACATCCTCAGGATTTTTTGGCGTATTTGGATCGAAGCGATTCGATGAAATTTTATAGGAGTTATCTACCTTTACAAAATAAATTTGTCGGTATGTTTATATAACTCATAAACAGTTAACCGTATAACCCTGGAATGTTTTTATGTGAGTCCCCTAGGTCCTAACTTAGAAAATGAGGTCAAGGTCAAAGGTCAAGGTCAAGTTCTCAATTTTGACTTTTGCTTGTTTTTGCCTTTTCTCTGACACTTTGAGAGATACATATAAAAGAACAAGTGCAAAATGTCAGCTTTATTGTAATGAAGATATGCTACATTTAGTCTTATACAATTAAATGGCATCTTATAGGAGTTGGTGCCCCTGAAATGTCTTGATATGAGGTTATTTGATTATAACTTCAATTAAGTTCATCATAAAGACATTTGACCTTATACAAAAGATTAAGTGACAAATGACCTTGAAAAATGGCTACCGGATGTGACCTTCAGAAAACCGGAAGTAGCCTTTTTTGCAATTTTTTTCGTATAAAAGTACTCAGAATCCATATATTTTGTCATATAGATACATAAAATGATTACTGAAGACTAAATATGACTTCAAACAAACCGGAAGTGACCATTTATCTCCCTTTCTAAAAACAAAAGTATATAGAAACTATATATTTTTGGAATCAGTGTGAAAGAAGCTATCATATGAGACCGGTTGTGACATTTATTTCACCGGAAGTAGCATATTATCTCCCTTATATCACTCTAAAAGAGAATTAAACCATCATTTATCGCATCAGTATGAAGATACTACCTTCTTATCCAAATTTCTTTGGTGTGGAAAGACTTTCAATTGTTCTCTGAACAATTGGTTTTTAATTATTATTATTATTTTTTTTTTTTTTCCGCCAAATTTTGTTCTTGCGATAAATGTTTGTTTCGCAATATGTCGCTTAGATTTTTTTCATATTGTATCGCATAGTTTATGCGCTTTTAAATTTCACCCTGCTAAGCCGAACCATTTTCTTTGTAAGAGTTATCTCCCTATTCACTGTTTGTCATGTGTGTGCATCTCCTTCGTAACAAAATAAGAAAGCGACAAAATTCTTTTTACAAATTGTTCGTTACATCCTCAGGAATTTTTGGCTAATTTGGATCGAAGCGATTCGATGAAATTTTATAGGAGTTATATACCTTTACGGAATAAATTTGTCGGTATGTTTTTTTAACTCATTAACCGTTAACCGTATAACCCTGGAATGTTTTTATTTGAGTCCCCTGGGTCCTAACTTAGAAAATTAGGTCAAGGTCAAAGGTCAAGGTCATATTTTAGATTTTCATATGTCTTTGATTTCCCTATAATTCTTGAATGGTTATAGATACAGAAAATTTAAGCAGTGAAAAATGATCAGTACTTCAAGGGGCAACTTTGTTACATTATGACTGTATTAGTTTTACCATTATGTAAGGGACATAACCCCCATTGATGGTTTATAAAAAGCCATTATTAGGCAAAACTCTTAAACAAAAGGTCCTTGACCCATAGGGTCTTTTGCAATGACATTGTGAAGCAATGACCTTGACAAAGGTCACAAGGTCAAAGGTCAAGGTCATGTACATATGTGATTTGGGGCACGACTTGAAGAATTTTATGTGTGTTTGCCAACCAACCAATCATGATCAATCAATAATGATCAATCAACAAATCATGATCATGATCAATCAACCAATCATGATCATGATTAATCAACCAATCAATCATGTTTCCGTCTCATGTGTTTAATATAGGGTTCAAGATCTCCTTTGTTTCTTTTTCGCTGTTTCAATTGACCCTTTCAAACGTGTTTAACCAACCAACCAACCAACCAACCAATCAATCAATCAATCAATCAATCAATCAATCAATCAATCAATCAATCAATCAATCAATCAATCATGATCAATCAATCATGTTTCCGTCTCGTCTCGTGTGTTTAATATAGGGTCCAAGATCTTCTTTGTTTCTTTTTCGCTGTTTCAATTGGCCCTATCCAACGTGTTTAACCAACCAACCAACCAACCAACCAACCAACCAACCAACCAACCAACCAACCAATCAATCAATCAATCAATCAATCAATCAATCAATCAATCAATCAATCAATCAATCAATCATGTTTCCGTCTCGTGTGTTTAATATAGGGTCCAAGATCTTTTTTGTTTCTTTTTCGCTGTTTCAATTGGCCCTATCCAACGTGTTTTACCAACCAACCAACCAACCAACCAACCAACTAATCAATCAATCAATCAATCAATCAATCAATCATGATCATGATCAATCAATCATGATCAATCAATCATGATCATGATCAATCAATCATGTTTCATGAAAAATTGAAATTTAATATTGTTCTTGCGTCACTTCTGAAAAAAAAAATCCACATGTACTCTGAAACTACAAATACAATCGACCTCAAAATTTGCAGTCAGCAGGGCATACATGTACTAAAAGTTTATAAAAAAACTTGGTGCAGATATCTCTCAAAGCTTTTCCTAGAGAAAAGAAATTGCAATGCCGTAAAAATTGCTTGCTAGGTCCGAAATTTCAGTAAAAGCCTACAATAAAATGTCCGCTCCGAGATTGAAATACTAATCTGTGTTACAAACAGGTGCTGAAAAATGTACATTATCAGAAAATAATCAATAAATGTGTTTTAAAGTTAAACCGGATCAAATAAATCCAAATCATGCACTGCTTGTAAACTGTCATCAAAATGTCAATTTCCTACAATGACAAAAGAAATTACATTGTGTGCATTCCGTCTCTATACATGTTGTCTGTTCAAAGTCCCCACCTAAAAAGGAATAAAAAGACTATCTTTTCGTTATTATAAACCCGTGTCACGTGATGTGGCGCGCGCGCTGTACCTAAAATAAAAGAAAAACTTTCCAAACTAAACATGAAACTTCTCCGGTAACAATAATATAGACCCCATACAGAAACAAACAAACAAACAAACAAACAAACAAACAACCCCCCCCCCCCCCCCCCCCCCCATTCAATTAATTTTAAAGGGGGAAAGACCCCCTACAATTGCTTTTTTAAAGCAATTGATTTATATTTATTATATTTAAAGGTTTGTATATTTCGTTTAAAAAAACTGTAAGCATATACAAAAGGTGTATACTAGCTAGTATATTAAATCTAAGGCCGTGTTCACACCAAACGCCATGTACAGTAAACATGTTTACAATTAGTTTTTTGTAATGTACACCGGATTTAGTTACCTGTGCATAAGTTTTGTTTACACTTATACACTTTATGTTATTTAAATGTGTACTTCATAGAATCGAATAAAATTTTTTGGACAACTTTTCTAGCAGTGATGAAAGCCATTTTGATGATTTGCACCTATTTTTTAGATACTAAAGGCATTTTTAAAATGCATGGGGTTCCAAACTTGATCGTCCAAAAAAGGGGGTTCCAACCCCGGAACCCGCTCCCATCTGAATCTGCCACTAATAATGCAATACATCGCGTAGGCTACAAATGAAGAAGAAGGATTGAGCTGTTTAGGGTGTTTTAGTAATGCATTTATCAGTGAATCGTTGATTTACCAGTGGTAAATATTTCTGTGTATGTCCAGTCAATTCAAGAAAACATTTTCAAATGAATTATGTGTTGGCAATGATGATGCGTTAAGTCATAATAAGGGTTCAGGGAATGACCATTCAACTAAAAAAGAGGGGTTGGGTTTATTTCCATAAACAATATTCTGATTCTAAAATTGGTGAAAAAAAATATTGTTTAATGAGGGGAAAACAATTCTGAATCCAGATTTTCCCCATACCTTATAGTGTTAAATTTGAACAAAATTATTTGATTGATAGCTTTGACAATTTAAATAAAAATGTTCGTGCTATGGATGGAAAAAATATGTGTTGAACATATAACCATAACCCCCTTCCCGCATGTAGTTAAATGGTTGCTCCCTAATAAGGCTACTTTTAAAAAATTTTTATAAAACAAACCAATTAATATATCAAGTTTAGACAAATAATTCGGTAAAACAAACCACATAAATAATTCTTATAAATATCAATTTTATTCAAAACACATTTATTCTTTAAATATACTTGGTAAAATGCATGTTCTAAATACCTTGTTTTATAATCACCGAACTACACAAGTTCTACATTGACTAAAAATTGCCTGTAGACAAAACATAATTCAAACTACATGTAAACATTGCGTTTTATCAATAGGAACGTAATTGTGCTTAGTTCACGTGTGAATTACACCAACATAACACCGAGTTTAGGTCTATGAGAACACGGCCTTAGTAACAAAAGATATTGGAAATCAATACGAAAAAGTCGTTGAAGATGTTTTTGGGGGTTTTCCATTGAATCAGTTGGTTGATTTTGTCCGGTTGCATGGACTTCCCTAGTCCAAATTATTATAACGTCTGGCAAGGCTATTTT
Organism: Mytilus edulis; assembly: GCF_963676685.1. NCBI lineage: Eukaryota > Metazoa > Mollusca > Bivalvia > Mytilida > Mytilidae > Mytilus > Mytilus edulis. The sequence continues at coordinate 44,689,376 of NC_092356.1, read as the reverse complement.
CTTTTTTTTTTCATTTTCTTAGACGCCTTTCTGCGACGCCATAATGCTGAAGCCATTTTTTACGTCTGAACTTTGAGAGCAAAATTGAGGGGGGGGGGGGGGACTTTACGACCTAATTTTAATGAAATTTTCATTTCCGGCAAATATTTGTCTAATTTTACGTAGTTACAAAGTCCTACTATTTTTGTGCCTATTGATGCAAAATATGTCTAGAAATATCCAAAAGAGATAACATTCCATTTGAGGTGGACACATATTTATTTAGTTTTCAAAATAATATCCCAGAACTCCATATTAAACTCGATAAAATTTAATAAACCCGAATATCCGGAACGTTTGATTTACATTATCCGGAAATTAGGGTCTCTCAACTTTTGTCCGAGTTTAATATTTTATACTCTTCAGAAGTGACGTATATTGGTTATAGATGTAGAAAATTGACTTTTCTTATAATGACAAATGGATATAGAAAGATGTGGTGTGAGTGCCAATGAGACAACTCTTATCCAAATTACAATTTAAAAAGGTAAACCATTATAGGTCAATATACGGCCCTTAACATGGAGCCTTGGCTCACACCGAACAACAAGCTATAAAGGACTCCAAAATTACTAGTGTAAAACCATTCAAGCGGAAAAAACCAACGGTCTAATTTATCATGGTTCTAGTGAAAAAAAAGAACAATTCAAATTAAAATATACTACTGTCGAGTTCGAAGCATTTTCGTCAAAAACTTTGGTTTTAGTGAACATCATTCGTGCGTTTAGAGGCATCGTCACTTCCGTTCCAATTTGAGCTAGTGGTTGGCAGACTATAATGCTATATTGTACGAATTATTCGGCAAATTACATTCTCATAATTGACAATGAGCACTGCTGTCATTAGGGGCTTGTGATAAAGTACTTACAAAACAAACTTTAATTCAAGTTTATCCTGCACAACATGCACAATGACGATCATTAAGACGCTTGGTGAACGTTTATAGTGCAGGGATACAGGAATACAGGCGATCTCCACAATCTAGTAAATGATGTGATGTCATAAAAATAAAAAACAACACGTTTAATAATTTATTGCGTCCGAAGCGCTTTTCTGGATTTACCTTCATCAGGAACGCTCAAATAAAGGAGTGCATAATGGACGAGTTTTTTACGGTGACGGATAAATTCGAAAGTGGTATAGAGGGATAATGATATACTCTAATAAAAAAATAACTACAAAAATACATATAGTTTCAGATCAGAACTATTTGATTTAAGACATGCAAAAGTGGATACGAATGTTCGTATTCTTCAGTGCTATTTATGTTCGCTATCTTTTGAATTTGAATTAATTTTCTAATTGTAAATAATATAGAACAGTCCAATTTACTATCACTTGTGCTTTGTGTATAAATGTAGGAAGATTTTTAATAAATGACACTCGACTTTTGTCCCGCATGATGTTAGAAGTATAAAACTTAAATCATCTGTTATTTCAAAACTACCAACTGATATAACACTCAACGACAATTTAAGATAATAACTCAATCGGATGGTTACTAACGTAAGATAGACATGGTAAGCCTTCAAACAATATGGAGATCACGAAGATTGTTGTTGTTTTTACAAGTGGGTTTTGCATATTTGTTTATATATTCATTTTGTTTTTACGTCAAACGGTTTGAGATCCAGATATTTTTAAATATGCTAAACAATTTATGCTCCTAAGATGCAAATTGACGGAACCAAATGCACCTTTATCATACTTGTCTTTTCCTCGGAGTTAAGCACTGTTGTTGTTTACTAGCTTTCAAAATTGAAAGTTGAAATCTACTGAGTTAGTTGAACAATTTCAATGTGAACATAACATTATGTGATCTCCGAAATCAATTCTGAAATTAGAACTTTTATCGCCACCATAAGGTTTTTAAAGTCTGTTCCGGTTCTTTGTTCATGAACCATTGTTTAGGTTTTTGAGCATATAACTTTTAATATAATCTCTTGTACAAACTTGAGAAATGACAAAAAAACAATGTTTCTATTGTTGCAAATAAGTATATACTAGAAAAACCTTTATTCATCTACTGTTGCAGTATTTGTTGATTTAGTTTCTTCTCATTTAGTTCGCATACAAGCTTCTTTTGGTCAAAATGTGTTATCATTTTTTTTTTATTTCACATTAACTCATTATGATTTTTAATATGAATGTATACTTTGTAAGTCGCATATCACTATAGATTGCATTTCTGTAAATATTGACAATGCAATTTCCCATAGGAACTTTTCTTACGGCTAAAACTGTACCACTAGCTACTTTTACTATGTTTGAAAAAAAAATCTTATCCTAGAATTGTAAGTTCATATGCACCACAATTGTTTTGAAAGGTCAAAATGTAGGGCTGTGCGGCATATTTTCAACGTTTATATGTCCTGAATTTCTCAAAGTTGAAACTAACACTAATTTTCTTAACTACCCCTACCTCGAATAAAACGTTACCACATATTTCAATGTAAACAATATGCACATGTTTATTTACTGGTAATATTCCCAAGCTATGTCTCTGTGAGATGGAACACAGAGAGCATAACTGGAAATCAGTATGTAAACAAACTTAATTTTCTATGAATATTCAAGATCTCCCCAAAAGAGGTGTGTTTTGAGAAACAGCTGTATTTACAAAGTGCAACCTATAAGCTTTGAGTCAAAGTTTGTTTTTATCATGATCCTTACCTTTTTATCCTTTGCAATAGAATTTTGCTATTGGTGATATATATGGATCATTTCAGGATGATGTATCACGTACCATGTTTTGCTTTTGAACTTAACTATTCAGATTTAATTGCTTAACTCTTTAGGAAAATGTTAGTCAAAGTTTTTGGCTTACCTATTACAGTGTTCACTATAATCCTGGTACCTTTTATAACTATTCACGGTAAATGTCAAAACTGGTAATACAAATGGTAAGAAATGTAGTTATAGGTGACAACAGCGATTGATTGACACTTTACATCTCCATGTCTTTCAGATGTTTATGCAAGTCAGACAAACACCGCAACAAATTCTAATTATGTTTATTAAAATTGAAAAAAAGTAATTGTTGATACTGTGGATTTATTATTATTGTTTGGCTACCAATGTTCGTGACTTTCGTGTGTATATGTAAACCACGAAATAAAATGTTCAACGTGTGACAAATTTTCTATAGGCTTGTATACAGACATCAGCAAAACCACGAATTCAAAGTAAATACCCACTAACATACAGGTTTTCCATTACCCACGAAAACTGGTATCCACGAAAATAAATGAAACCACACTATATTACGCATACCAATTTGCAACTGAACATATATCAAAATGAGAAAATGTTAAGCTTCCTTAACAGTTATTTTGAAATGATTCAATTTTCAAGGTTAAACAACTTATATATCTGGCATATAATTGTGATAAAGAGAATTACTGCACTACAATAAAAGAACATCTTCTTTTAAATCACAATGCCATTCATATTTCCAAAACGATGGCGTATTGAAGATTTGGTTGTTTTGATTTCTGTAGCTTCCTTATTGTTTTATAACTGTACAGTAACTAAATAAGTGTAACTTTCATAAATTAACACAGGGCACATGCTCAAAATTCGTGTCTCCTAATTTTAATAGAACTAGAACACACCCGTGATATCGCGGGTCCGTGACTTAATTAAAGTATATAACTATGCGTAAGCCTTATTTTAGTATTGGTATTGTCATCTGATAAAGTTATGCCAATTATAAGATTCACAGTTTTCTCTGCTTTCAAAATCTTTCTGTTTGAACCCGTCGACCAAGAACTTATCAATTATTGGTAATATTAATTATTTGGAAAACAAAAGATCCTGGAATGGAGTATTTTTAATCAACAGCATTGTTATATATAAAGTTATATATAAATACAGTTGAATTCTTTGATTCGTTGTTTTACGTCATCAGTGACCGCTAACAAATTGAAAACTGTACCTATACGCCTGATTTTCAGTCCAGATTTTTAGTATTCGTATTGTCATCTTAGGAAGTCTTACTGATTAAAATACTATAATAGGGAACAATTTGACAATGCTTGAATTTAGTAGTGTCAACCCTGTGAATATGACCTATGTATATAGCAAAATCCTAAATACACCGTTTGGTGGTGCGCCTGTCACATGCGGAACGTACAGATAAGGTAATAGGAAACAGGTGAATATACTATTGGTACCGGTATCGAATCGACCCGGAACTTGTTAATTATTGGCAATATTAATTATGTTGAAAACCAAAGGGTCCGGAGTGGTGAAATTTTAAAATCAACAGCATTGTCCTATATTAAAATGAAGCTATATTTCATGTTGAATTCTTTGATTTGTCGTTTTTACCCCATGACGGCTGACAAATTGGACTTCGTTATTTTAGTATTATAGATATCACTATTACCTACACGTTTTCTCATCTGTTTGAATCGTATATGTTCAAAATAATTTCGTTTCATGCCTGGAAATTACATGTATATATAAATATAAAATATCGGGAATTTGTGTTTTATCATTGTTCATGGTACATGCACTTGTTCAGGAGAAAAAAAACCATATTTAGTATATATTAAGCATGCTGAAATATTTATTGTATTCTCTTCCAAATATGGATACTTAGAACCATTCAAGTCAATGGGGTTTTATCGACTTTATTTTTGAAATGCTTCCTGTGACTGTTTCCTTCATTTTTGTACGTCATTTGTCCTATATTTTTTAAATCAACGATGCTAAGGCTATTTACCCTGCTAAATATGAATAAAGATAACATTGTTTAAGTTCTTTTAACACGCAAACTCAGCTGAAACGTTTCAAAAGTCATACTGATACACGTCATATATATATAAATAAATTAAGGAAGTTCGCGAATGTATACATCTGCCTGAACTTCAACCCTAAGACCGAATTTTTACTATTGTAAGTGTTTTAAAATGGGTGTTTACATAATAATTCTGTATTGTGTTCAAGTACAGTCTTTTTGGTTGAAATTATATGTAATGGCTAGATGCCCAATAAAGATGATCGATATAGATAACACTGTGTTGAATGAAGATAAACACGACAGAAGAAGAACCATACAGTATCAATATAAACCATCTCATTATTATTTTTATTTAAGAAGTATTAAATTTCCCTAAAATGTTATATATACATGTGCGATGAATTATCTAGGTTGAAATTCGTGGACCGGATTAACGAAGAAACAAGAAATAGATATCCATTTGGAGCCGAAAATTACTTCCACATACGGCCTTTTTCAGGGACACCAAACTTTTCGCAAAGAGAATCATCATTTGTTTTTCATAGGAGGCATTTAAGTCACAAAAGTATTTCCTCACGTAAGTGATTTGACAAGAAGTTACTAAAATAAGACATGTACAGCATGTTCTTTAATATACTAATATTGGGATTGCGTCAACGTTATACTCGTTTCAAATGAATGTTCGGTGACTGAATAAAAAGAATCTCGCCAAGGTTAATTCTAATTTTGTTGAAAGCAAAAATTGAATTGTTTGTCACTTGTAAGTAGCCTTTATATAGTAAACGAAAGGGAAAAGGAAAACCTTCAATTCAAATAAAGTGTTCCGGTTAATGTATTAGTCACATTTTGATAGCTGATAACAAATATAGTTCAGTGTCCTTTTATTTTAAGGTTTATGATCCCTTCTGTAGCCATTTTTATACGAATTTTTAAAACTTCAATTGTATCAAAACTACAGATATAATGAATAATAGAGATGAGACCCTTGAACATATACCAAGGGGAAACTTGATGCAAAGCATAATTATTATTTACTTTTTCATTGCATTGAATAGAAAAGAGTACTTATGTTTATAGAAAATCCACAGCCTTGAAGTCATAAGAAACGAGTGAGTGGTGAAAAATAATGCTTATACAATTCTTGAACCAATGCATGTATATATCATAAACTCAGTCTTCTGTGCACGATTTTCGTATAATCGTTATTTTCTCTCTGTCTGTTATGATTTAACAAACATGGCTGCTTATTAAAAGCCGTGTTTTGAAGCCTAAGTTTACCGATTGTTACCTTATAGTAAACAAATAACAAAAAGCATGGATATTGAGCACGTGTTTAACATGTATAATCAGAATTTTAATTTGAGAATGTGACAACGATGTTGTTACTAGAATGTTTGATATCGTGCAACAGGTTCTGTTGCTGAAACTGGCGAAGATGCCGAAACGAATGACAGTGACCGAAGACTGGCCCCCTGCCTATTGAACATAAATCAACTGGTGGAACTAACTCACAAACTGGTAGACCGAATACAAACGAAGACTTTCAGTATGGATTTTATTTTCACTTTAATGAACCGATGATGTCAGTTCAAAAGGCTGACTCCGACTGAAGACTTAACTTCAGCTGACACATAATATAAAGATAGACAATGTTTACAGGTTACCAAAGAGTTAAGATTATCTATACTATTAAACGAGAAGACCTCATTTTGAATGTCGCTTCTCTTCCTTCCACAATGAATTAATCATCATGCATCTGTCTCCTATAGGAAACATGCATAGTCGCATTTGTCATCCATTCTTATGATTATTCAGATTGGGTTATTTTGGGAGAAAAACGACAAAAAATGCGTTCGGATATTTTTCCGTCATTGGACAAAATCTTAATTCAGACTGGTCTTCCGGTTTGCGTTTTCTGTACTTTGAACATACAAAGACTACGCATAAAGTGTATTTGCTATCTGCTATCATTTTCAAGTTAACTATCCACGGCGGTCACAGAGTTTATTAAATAGAGAGGGTCTATATAATATTTCAATAACCGCCTTGGATCGATTAGTTAACTGGGAATTGATAGTAAAAAGCAAATGCACTTTATTTATAGTAATGAATGTTCATAATATCCAGATAAACGCTAACATCGCATGATTGAATTTGAATTAAAAAAAAAAAACGAGGAGCCGGGCTAGAAAAACAATTGTCATGTTCCAAAGTACCTATGACTTTTGATACCTTTTCTGAAATTCTCCAGTCATAAAATCGTTTACAAAAATTCATCGAGACACTAATTATATTAAAAAAGAGGGTCTATAGAATACATGTATATCAATGACCGCCGTGGATTCATTAGTAAACTGAGAATTGATAGTAAAAAGGGTCCGTGTATATCTGCGTCCATTCGTTTTTCGTTTTGAAATATCAAAAACAAAAAACAAAAAACGAAAGTCTTTTCATTTTTCGTTTTTGATTTCATAAAAGCCAAAATAAAAAACGAAAGTGTTTTCATTTTTCGTTTTTGATTTCTTAAAAACCAAACGAAAAACGAAAGTGTTTTCATTTTTCGTTTTTGATTTCTTAAAAATTAAAATGAAAAACAAAAGTGTTTTCGTTTTTCGTTTTTGATTTCACAAACAAAAAACGAAAACAAAAGTATTTTCATTTTTCAATTTTGATTTCTCAAAAACTAAAATCGAAAAATGAAAGTGTTTTCATTTTTCATTTTTGATTTCACAAAAACAAAAAACGAAAAACGAAAGTGTATTTATGTTATCTTTCCAACACAGTTTAATTGTCATTTAAAAAATGACAATGTTGTCATTTGTCATTCATTTAACGGTCGTTAAAGTATACATGCACAGCGGTTGTCAGATCAATACTACTTTAATCGAAGATAATGTCGACGGATGCAAAAGTCTTTAGCAATCGGAACAATATGGATGCGTGAACTTTATTTTCTTAAAAAATTTAAGTTTAGAAAGGTCGATCCAAGATTATTAGAATTGATGACCAAGATCCATCTGCCAGTATTTTACGAACTACGAGGACGATAATGTATTTTGCTTGATTTAATTTTCAAAATTTCCGCAATTTCACAATTCAAACTGGGATATTAAATTGGTTTGTCATTAGGAGCCTATAAGGTATTAATTTTGCTTATTTGTGAAGACTATAAGGTGACATTAACTAGAGGTCGTTGATGGGGGATTATGGAATTGAGAATAGTGGACAAACAATATAAATAATAGAGACAATGGACCAAGAAATAATTAAAATAGCTAGAAGAATGGTTTTAAAATGTAATGATAAGAGAATAATTGTCAAAAAGTATAAAGAATAGAGAAATATGGCATAAAATATCAAAGAATACAGAAATTAAGAACCCCGAATCCAGACCATCATACTAGTTGCCTTAATGAACGTTAGTTTGTCTCTGGGAGATTGCTATTGGTTATCATATGGTTTCTCTTTATTTCTATGTCTATTAATTCAGAAGCATGCTTTCATTATTTACCAACATTTTACATATCACATTATAAAAAAAAGACTATTATTTTGCAAACTACCATAGATTTCCGGTAATTGTTCTGCATAGACCACACCACATTGGAGTCCCTGTAAAAAAAATTCAAGTGGACGGCAGTTACCCACCCTACTCCATCATTACATAAAAGTTAATAAACAAATGTCTACGGAAATACTTCTGTCCGAACAATGTGTAAAGGGGAGCTTGGTAGCTGATGTCTGCTGGAGAAAAAAAATCAAGGTTGCTGTTTAGCTTATTTTTTTTTCAAAGATAGGTCCAAAGTTGGGGTCGAACACCGAACCCCATCCTTACCGAAAATGTAATAAAAATTGTCCTCACTAGGTGCAAAGGGAAGCTGGGTAGCTGGGGTCTACAGTAGAAAAATCCAGGGTGTTGTTCTGCTGAGTTTTTTTCTAAAGTAAGTCTAAAGTTGAGGTCGTATACCCTACAAAAACCCTTACCAGACAGTTAATAAAAAAAATCTGCGGCAATACTTGTATCTGCTCTAGGTGAGAACGTAAGCTAGAGATCTAGGGCCTACTTGATCAAAATTACAAGTTAATTTATAGCACGGATCAATCTTTTTTAAGCTAATAAATAATTTACTTGCCCACCATACTTTGAATACAAAAAATAAACCTTTTGTCCAGTCATATTTAAGCGAAATCCACTAGTTCAGAGGTAGAATGTTTTGTAAAAACAGTTTTGTGTGGCAAAAAAAAATTAAAGCACGAGTGCAACTTTCTTTTCTTTTAATGCAGAATTATTATTACTTTTCATGAACTATTTGACAGGATGCCGATAATAAGGAAAGCTATTTCACTCAATAGTGCAATTTTGCCATCATTAAAAAAAAATCATAATTATTTACGATTCTATAAACACTCCAAGTGTTGACTTTTTTTAAAAATGTAAAGCGGGCAGTACGCTGTGTAATATATCGAAAGCGATTGATTTTTGCTTTATATAACTAATAATAACATAAGATGTATGTTTCATTATAATTTGTTATTCTGATTGGCTAACTGCACATCTCATGTTACATTACACAACGAAAATCATTATTCATGATGACACGAGGTCCCACAATAAAGTGCAAAGGTGAATTTAATAAAAATTTGATAAAAATCGTGTTTTCATGATCCTAGCTAAAACATGTAATTATAGATATTGAATGCTTCTTTTTGTAACTTCATAGGGTAGTAAAAGCGTTGACCGTGCGTACATTTTCAGAATGAAGCGCTTCCGCTTTTCATACAAAATGTTTTTCGGTCATCGCTTTACACCTCAATGAAGTAACAAAAAAAGCATTCAATTCTTAAATAAACCAGAAATGAAATTTTAAAATTTATTGAAAGTGTCTTTGACTGATTAATTATATTTTAAAAACTGATGATATAGTGGTTATATATTAATAAAAACATTTTAAGTACGTTTGAGTCTTATGCAATATTTGTTTTTTATATATTTGAAAACTGACTGCTACCGACTGGTTGCTTGAGCCTGGTCTCACAAACTCCGCATTTTCATTACAGCCGATTACATTGAGTGTGTAGACAAAGGTAATATCTTTGGATCGCTTGTTTGTTAGCTGAACTATGAAGTAACTAGGTAAGGTATACCACCCTCCTATAGAAGGAGCCTAGTCCTACAGACAGATTGGTTGGTTATTTGTCGAACTAGTCTACTCTTAAAGGAGGGTAGTTTACCTAACCTAATAATACAAGCAAGCTAACCAAGGATAGGCTACATTTGCCTACACACTCAGTGCAATCGGCTGTAACTTTTTTACATTACAGGTTGCAACACCTTGCCAAAACATTAGGTTCCAATAAACGTTTGGAAAATTTAGTTAATGTGCTTTCCCATAGGGTTTTATGCAGAACAATTACCGGAAATCTATTATGGAAACATGCAAAAACAATCAAAATCGAAATCTAAGTGAACAATGAAGTTACTCACATTAAAAAAGGTCGAGACATTGAAGGCCAAATAATTTTTTTTATTCTTGCTTGTCTTATTATAATCAGAGTGTAATTTTAGAGTTTACAAAGAAATTTAATATTAAGACAAACATTAATGACGAGTTTCATTTGTGAAATTAACACTACAATACAAATAAGGATTCTCAAATGATCATGACTTTTGCTTGTAGTAAAATGATCAATCAATCAATCAATCAATGAATGAATCAATCAATCAATCAATCAATCAATTGATCAATCAATAAAATTGAGAATGGAAATACATAATGTGTCAAAGAAACAACAGTCAGCCTAACCAAAGAGCACAGCCGAAGGCCACCAATGAATCTTCAACACAACGAGAAAATCCGGGCTTCAGCTGGTCTCTAAATAAAAATATATACTAGTAATGTGAAAATGGACGTCACACTTAACTTGGACAAAAAAAAACATAAAAAAACTAACAAAGATCAGAGTCTACTATCTTGGGACAGGCTAAACATGCTTTGTTAGATCTCAACCCTCCCGCTATACAATTATATCTAGCTTGTAGAATAAACAAACACACAACAATATGCACAGAGAAACTCAGTTTAAAAGAAATCCGAGTCCGATGACAAAATAGTAAACAAAAGAAACTACACAAAACGAATATGATTCATAAATTAACAAAGAACTACTAGCAGTAACTGACATGCCAGCTCCAGACCCCAATCAAAAATATCGAAAGAATATATAGATATAAGAAGATGTGCATGGTATGAGTGCCAATGAGACAACTCTCCATCCAAGTCACAGCGTGTAGAAGAAAACTATTATAGGTTAAAGTACCCTCTTCAACACGAATCCTTGGCTCACACCGAATAGCAAGTTATAAGGATCCTCCAAAATGACTAGTGTAAAACCATTCAAACGGGAAAACCAAAGGTCTAAACTCTATATGTAACTAGAGGCTCTGAAGAGCCTGTGTCGCTCACCTTGGTCTATGTGTTTTTGGTGATGGTGATGTGTTCGTAGATCTTACTCTACAAAACATTGTTGATGCTTACAATTATCTCTATCTATAATGAACTTAGCCTAGTAGTTTCAGTGGAAAATATTTTGTAAAAATGTACAAATTTATAAAAATTGTTAAAAATTGACTATAAAGGGCAATTACTCCTTAAGGGGTCAATTGACCATTTTCGTCATGTTGACTTATTTGTAGGTCTTACTTTGCTGTACATTATTGATGTTTACAGTTTATCTCTATCTATAATAATATTCAAGAAAATAACCAAAAGCTGCAAAATTTTCTTAAAATCACCAATTCAGGGGCAGCAACATAACAACAGATTGTCTGATTCATCTAAAAATTTCAGGGCAGATAGATAATGACCTAATAAACAATTCTACCCATGTCAGATTTGCTCTTAATGCTTTGATTTCTGAGATATAAGCCAAAATCTTCATTTTACTCCTATGTTCTATTTTTATCCATGGCGACCATCTTGTTTAGTTGGCAAGGTCACCGGACACATTTGTTATACTAGATATCCCAATGATGATGGTGGCTAAGTTTGGTTGAATTTGGCTCAGTAGTTTCAGAGGAGAAGATTTTTGTAAAAGTTACGACGACGGACGACGGACACCAAGATATAAGAAAAGCTCACTTGACACTTCGGGCCAGTTGAGCTAAAAAACGAGAAGCGAGAACGACATCAACAAACGACAACTACTGTTTTTTGTGTGATTTTTTTATTACTAGACCAAATATTTCATGATTTTTTATTATCTAGGACTGTATTTTTGATTAACAATTGATAACCAAGTTTAATAAAATCATATGTGTGTATAGCAAACATATTAACTTTGGCTTGAAAGACGTCTATTTAATTGTTTTCGACTCGCTCTGCTCGGTTGGAAAAATTGACAAGAATAAAATCCTAAGATTGAACGCGTTCGTTCAACAATCTTATTAAAATTAATATATATATTAATTTTCTCATACACATAAGTATTACGAAATCAGAGATATACATTTTGATTAGATTAGTTCGTCTTATTTACAAATGTAGTGTTATCTGTAGTAAATTTACTGACTTCTTTAATAAAGTATTTGAATAAGAATGTGTCCATACCACATAAATGCCCCACTCGCACTATCATTTTCCATGTCTAGTGGACCATGGAATTGAGGGTCAGAACTCTATAGTTGGCATTGAAATTAAAAAGATCATATGATATAGAATATGTGTACTGAGTTTCAAAAAAAATATATCTGTACATTAACTTCACTTTCAAGTATAGAGATGTGATTTGTTTTCTGAGACAAGTGCTTGTGACAATCCAAATGAACTTGCAGTCATTCGATGTTCAGTACTTCAGTATTTTGATTGTTTGAAAACGAGGTAAAAATACCCTGCCACATTCGGTATGTGTTTTTGTTAGACCTTTCTCATACGTTAAGCCCTTTTCCACTGATTTGTATAGTTTGTTCTTATGCTGTGCTGTAACAAAACTGTCCCGGCTGTTTACAAGCATGTTAAATGCCACAATATATTGCATGTGCCTGCTCCAACTCAGGAGCATGTAGTTCAATGGTTTTCGTTTGTTGATGTCTTTTATATGTGTTTTTCGTCGTAATTCATGTTGTTTTAAAATAGGCTGTTATTTTTCTCAATTGAACTGTTTCATATTTTTCAATTCATGGACTATTGTAGCCGACAATACCGTATGTTTATCTCATTGTTGAAGATTATATGGTTGCCTATATATAATTGCTTACACCCACTACATTTGAACTTTGTTGGATAGTTGACTCATTTGCATTAATACCAAATCTCCTTATTAAAAGTTGAGGGGTGTGTGTGTTTCTTTGAAAAATTCAATGTTTTTCTCCCAGGTCACCCAGTTTGAATAGAATATTTTGACATTTTGCTGTGCTCTTGGATTTGAATGAAGAGCCAACCAAAGCTCACGGCCTGTTGGTGGGTAGTTGATGACTATATGGTAAGCTCTGGATGTCTTTTTGAGTATTGCATACGGTGATTTGGTGATGTCTTCATGCCATGCATTGTCCCATTACTTTATATAGACAGCTTATCAGTCAACCTGATCTATCAAGTAGCTCTCCTCGCCTTTTGTATAGTCAGACGAAAAACAAGATATAAACTGACTTAGCTTGGTATATACATGTTTATTTAATATACTATATAAATATAAAAACGAAGATGTGGTATGATTGTCAATGAAACAACTCTCCACAAGAGACCATCATAACACAGAAATTATCAACTATAGGTCATCGTACGGCATTCAACAATGAGCAAAGCCCATACCGCATAGTCTGATATAAAAGGCTCCGAAATGACAATGTAAAACAATTCAAACAAGAAAACTAATTTATTTATGCACAAAAATTGAACGAAAAACAAAAATGTAACACATAAACAAACGACAACCACTGAATTACAGGCTCCTGACTTGGGACAGGCACATACATTTTGAATGTGGCGGGGTTAAACATGTTAGCGGGATCCCAAATTCAAGTCAAATTAATATTTTAAAACAACATAAAAGTTAAAAAGTGTATAAAAAAAATATTTTAATAAATGTTGAAAATATTATTGTGTTTGTGAGTGGAAAACTACTTAAAATTGTAGTAATATTCAAAAGTAGCTCTCGCGTTTTTGTTCTGCAGCTACGTTAACGGAACATCAATCAAGTAATCGATCTTCATGACTATGGCTTCAATATTTAATGGTATAAAATATCATATTCTGCTTGTCGTAAACTCAAAAAGACTTCAAGTTGGAATAGATCTACGAAGACTAAAGAACGTTCATGTGTGGTTTAGCAATTGTACATGCCCACGAAACCGACGTCCAGATATTGTTCGGAAGATGTTTTGAGAAGTTCCGGTGCGACCGGACAAGTAAAATTAAACTGTTACAGTATATTACAGAACACAAAACTGGCTATCTTTGCTGTAAATACAAGTTAAAAACCTGACATGGTTTACATTAAAGCTAAAAATCCCAATCCCACGGCATCAAATAATTTAAAAAAAACATATGACCTTTAACATTGGAGGTCTAAACTAGCATTGAGCCGTGTCTAGGTCCGAAATAGAAAATAAAGAGATGTGGAGTAAATGTACACGCGGGACAAAATCGCACACAATATATAGAAAAAATACAAATTATTAATGAACAGGGCTTTTATGCCTGTTCTTCATCTTGAAAGGAGCTGGAGGGTCTACAACGAGGAACTAGACCATTGATCCTCATTATACAAAAGTAACATAGGTTAGTGCATCGGACTATACAAAAACATAAGTTCCTGGTTCGATCACCGTTTCGGTGAGAAAATTTCCAATCCACTATTAATAAATATGTTTAAACTAACAATAGCCACACACTTGACTTTGTGGATTACATTATTTTTTTCATCATCCTACATATGTCTTTTGATATTGTTCATACATGTAAATACTAAAAGTCTTACACTGTATCTATATATTTTGCTCCGAGACCAGAACATAATAAAATAGATAAATTAAAACTTGCGCTTTAGATTAAGAAAGGGTGTGAAAGATTTTGTATCATTTTTTCCAGTTCTTCTGGAGTCCTTGAGCCCTTCCCTCGACAACAATATATAGTTTGCTTTATTTGTAAAAGAGGCTAGTTACGCTTTAATGTTATCATCTTAGATTAACCTCTCCAAACTTAAAAGTAAAGATCACGCACCCTTATTGTTTAGATTGATAAAGACTTTTGCATCCGTCTACATTATCTTCGATTAAAGTAGTATTGATCTGACAACCGCTGTGCATGTATACTTTAACGACCTTTAAATGAATGACAAATGACAACATTGTCATTTTTTGAATGACAATTAAACTGTGTTGGAAAGATAACATAAATACACTTTCGTTTTTCGTTTTTTGTTTTTGTGAAATCAAAAATGAAAAATGAAAATACTTTTGTTTTCCGTTTTTTGTTTGTGAAATCAAAAACGAAAAACGATAACACTTTTGTTTTTCATTTCGGTTTTTAAGAAATCAAAAACGAAAAACGAAAACACTTTTGTTTTTCATTTCGGTTTTTAAGAAATCAAAAACGAAAAATGAAAACACTTTCGTTTTTCGTTTTGGTTTTTAAGAAATCAAAAACGAAAAATGAAAACACTTTCGTTTTTCATTTTGGTTTTTATGAAATCAAAAATGGAAAATGAAAACACTTTCGTTTTTTGTTTTTTGTTTTTGATATTTCAAAACGAAAAACGAATGGACGCAGATATACACGGACCAAAAAGCAAACACACTTTATTTATAGTAATGAATGTTTATAATATACTAAACGTAATATGTTTATATTGAAATAAATAAAAAACAAAAAATTTGGAACTTCGGGAAAAAAGATGAGGCGTTTAAAGAAAAACAATCAACTGTCTTCAAGTACCTATAACTTTTGATACCTTTTCTGAAATTCTTCAGTCATTAAATCTTTAAAAAAACACTACAATACTTTCAACCACACTCTGATTGCCCGCGATTTCGCGGGTGTATTCTATATAAAAAAGAAGATGTGGTATGATTGCCAATGAGACAACTGTCCACAAGAGACCAAAATGACACAGTCATTAACAACTATAGGTCACTGTACGGCATTCAACAAAGAGCAAAGCCCATACCGCATAGTCAGCTATAAAAGGGCCTGAAAAGACAATGTAAAAAAATTCAAACGAGAAAACTAACGGCCTCATTTATATAAAAAAATTAATGAACGAAAAACAAATATGCAACACATAAACAAACGACAACCACTGAATTACAGGCTCATTTATTTATCATCCTTGCTTAAAGAATTTCAGGGAGGGGGCTCTTTACTGTTCAAGTTAGTTTTTCTCACAGTTTTAGATTTAAAAAAGTGACACACATGAAGTATCTTTCAGAACGCAAATCAAAGCACATTGTCCTTTGACATTGAATGAAATCGTCTGAAAGATTAAACAGTAACTATGAATAATATAAGAAACATGTCTAAATGTCCGAAATAAGAAATACATAAGTTAGTCCGACTTTTTCCACGTTCACAGTTTCTTATGACTTTAAATATCGAGATTTGTGTTACAAAATTTTAAACATAGATTACTCACTTGCTTTTTTATGATGTGCTGGTGTTTATTTTTTACAAAAAGTTCTAGCAAACCTATAAATTCCAAAATACCTCTTGCTGAGCCACTAAAGTCGAGCGCACCTTAAAAGGTTTACTTGAATTGGTATATATTTTTATATATTTTAAGGTTCATCATAACAAATGGACAAATATGGCCTTATTTTCACCTAAAACACTACTCTGTGTACAGCCTTACCTGTGCTGTTTGGAAAGTTTTAATGCCTAGCATCCACTAGATATATAACAGTTAAATGCATTTTGTGTTTACGAAAGAAAGAATCTTTGTTGGTTTTTGATGGGCATTTTTTTCCTTTTTGCAGAAGGTGCAAACATAAACAAACATCTGAATTACTTTGATACTGTCCACTCACTGACTCAGATAAACTCTTTAACTCACCTATAGTTGTGAAGATACCTGGTGTCCATGTCAATTAAGGACAATGAAAACAATACAAACCGGTTTTTTACCTGAGGGAGCATCTCATAGTTGTACCACAACTTAGTCAATTTTCACACCTTTTGCATGAAAGAAAAAAAATGCCCATCAAAATCCAAAAGAGATTTTATCTTTCTGAAACACAAAATGCATTTAACTTTATTATATCTAGTGGATGCTAGGCATTAAAACTTTTCCAACTTTACAGGTAAGTCTGTACTCAGAGTAATTTTTGGCATGTAAATACAGCCATATTTGTCCGTTTGTTATGATGAACCTTAACCAATAACTATATTAATAAAACCTGTTTTAAGGAAATCAATGCTAGCACTGCATGCAATAATCCTATATCTATCAGTCATCAAATTGCCAAATATGAGAGAATAAGGATAAGTGATGTAGATTTTCTATAAAATTTCCATATATTTAGCACTGAATCAACACAAGGGTACATTATCTTTTACTTAACAAACGTATATTTGGAAATTGTGCTGAATCTTATCATTTGACCAAATGACAAGTAAAACTTAAATTAGATCCTGTTTCCACATAATATTACCTGTTCTGTGAAATTATGAAATACAAAAAAATACTATCAGATTATTACTTACCTCTCCTATACGTATGGCTATTATCCTAAAATTATATTTTTTATGCAATTGGAAATGAATGAATTTTATCAATGGGGATGATACTATTACAACAACTCTTTTTAATATAAAGTGATTGAATTCCATACCGGACCCTCTTTTCTTGGAAGAATATGATTGATTATAATGGGAATCACTGAAGCTTGCCCGGAGCGGGCCTCTTCTTGGGCAGTCAATGGGCCCCATTAATGACAAATTCTGGATCCGCACTATCTTTATATTGAAATTGTGAACGACAGGCGATGTTTCGTCTACATAACAGTCATCAGTGGCGCTCGAATAATTATAATATCAAATATTGTAAAGTCATTTAATTAACATTTATCTTAAAATTGCAATTATTATAATGTTATCAAATAGTACCTTTATATTGAAGGTGTTCTAATGGCATCACAAAAAAATATTTACATTTTAATTGTTATAATAACACAAAATGCAACATATTTAATGAACATGTAATAATTATAATGACCAAACGTAATAGTATTACAGTAAGGAGGACATGTTGCAGTTTCAATATCAAACATACTGTACTATGGATGACAATTAAAAATAACTATAATCACACATTCCTATCTTCTGTTGTCATTTTATTAAGTCTTCTAGAGATCTAAAATGATTATTCAAATATATTGATTATTCACATATATAGTTCCAAACATGTGAGTTATGTTCAATTCTTCTTTTTCATTTTTAGACATTATTCATGGTCTGAAATAGAATTGATCTTTTGTAATTCATTTTCAACTTCCTCAATTTCCATATCAATTCTTTGTAATTCAGATTGGACTCTTTTCTTATCCGATATCAGTCGATCTCTCGTTTTTTGACAGAACCGCTTTTGATAGCCACCCCTATAAAGTAGTGAGAACTAAATGAGTAATATTTATGATACTTAATATAATTTGAAACAATGGAATAATGTAACTTATGGCAAGTAACAATAAAAAAAACCTGAGAATAATGACTAAATGTCAAAGCATGTTTTTAAGAGACCATTACCAAATATAATATTCCTTTTGTAGTTTTTCTCACAGTTTTAGATTTAAAAAAGTGACACACATGAAGTATCTTTCAGAACGCAAATCAAAGCACATTGTCCTTTGACATTGAATGAAATCGTCTGAAAGATTAAACAGTAACTATGAATAATATAAGAAACATGTCTAAATGTCCGAAATAAGAAATACATAAGTTAGTCCGACTTTTTCCACGTTCACAGTTTCTTATGACTTTAAATATCGAGATTTGTGTTACAAAATTTTAAACATAGATTACTCACTTGCTTTTTTATGATGTGCTGGTGTTTATTTTTTACAAAAAGTTCTAGCAAACCTATAAATTCCAAAATACCTCTTGCTGAGCCACTAAAGTCGAGCGCACCTTAAAAGGTTTACTTGAATTGGTATATATTTTTATATATTTTAAGGTTCATCATAACAAATGGACAAATATGGCCTTATTTTCACCTAAAACACTACTCTGTGTACAGCCTTACCTGTGCTGTTTGGAAAGTTTTAATGCCTAGCATCCACTAGATATATAACAGTTAAATGCATTTTGTGTTTACGAAAGAAAGAATCTTTGTTGGTTTTTGATGGGCATTTTTTTCCTTTTTGCAGAAGGTGCAAACATAAACAAACATCTGAATTACTTTGATACTGTCCACTCACTGACTCAGATAAACTCTTTAACTCACCTATAGTTGTGAAGATACCTGGTGTCCATGTCAATTAAGGACAATGAAAACAATACAAACCGGTTTTTTACCTGAGGGAGCATCTCATAGTTGTACCACAACTTAGTCAATTTTCACACCTTTTGCATGAAAGAAAAAAAATGCCCATCAAAATCCAAAAGAGATTTTATCTTTCTGAAACACAAAATGCATTTAACTTTATTATATCTAGTGGATGCTAGGCATTAAAACTTTTCCAACTTTACAGGTAAGTCTGTACTCAGAGTAATTTTTGGCATGTAAATACAGCCATATTTGTCCGTTTGTTATGATGAACCTTAACCAATAACTATATTAATAAAACCTGTTTTAAGGAAATCAATGCTAGCACTGCATGCAATAATCCTATATCTATCAGTCATCAAATTGCCAAATATGAGAGAATAAGGATAAGTGATGTAGATTTTCTATAAAATTTCCATATATTTAGCACTGAATCAACACAAGGGTACATTATCTTTTACTTAACAAACGTATATTTGGAAATTGTGCTGAATCTTATCATTTGACCAAATGACAAGTAAAACTTAAATTAGATCCTGTTTCCACATAATATTACCTGTTCTGTGAAATTATGAAATACAAAAAAATACTATCAGATTATTACTTACCTCTCCTATACGTATGGCTATTATCCTAAAATTATATTTTTTATGCAATTGGAAATGAATGAATTTTATCAATGGGGATGATACTATTACAACAACTCTTTTTAATATAAAGTGATTGAATTCCATACCGGACCCTCTTTTCTTGGAAGAATATGATTGATTATAATGGGAATCACTGAAGCTTGCCCGGAGCGGGCCTCTTCTTGGGCAGTCAATGGGCCCCATTAATGACAAATTCTGGATCCGCACTATCTTTATATTGAAATTGTGAACGACAGGCGATGTTTCGTCTACATAACAGTCATCAGTGGCGCTCGAATAATTATAATATCAAATATTGTAAAGTCATTTAATTAACATTTATCTTAAAATTGCAATTATTATAATGTTATCAAATAGTACCTTTATATTGAAGGTGTTCTAATGGCATCACAAAAAAATATTTTCATTTTAATTGTTATAATAACACAAAATGCAACATATTTAATGAACATGTAATAATTATAATGACCAAACGTAATAGTATTACAGTAAGGAGGACATGTTGCAGTTTCAATATCAAACATACTGTACTATGGATGACAATTAAAAATAACTATAATCACACATTCCTATCTTCTGTTGTCATTTTATTAAGTCTTCTAGAGATCTAAAATGATTATTCAAATATATTGATTATTCACATATATAGTTCCAAACATGTGAGTTATGTTCAATTCTTCTTTTTCATTTTTAGACATTATTCATGGTCTGAAATAGAATTGATCTTTTGTAATTCATTTTCAACTTCCTCAATTTCCATATCAATTCTTTGTAATTCAGATTGGACTCTTTTCTTATCCGATATCAGTCGATCTCTCGTTTTTTGACAGAACCGCTTTTGATAGCCACCCCTATAAAGTAGTGAGAACTAAATGAGTAATATTTATGATACTTAATATAATTTGAAACAATGGAATAATGTAACTTATGGCAAGTAACAATAAAAAAAACCTGAGAATAATGACTAAATGTCAAAGCATGTTTTTAAGAGACCATTACCAAATATAATATTCCTTTTGTAGCTCACCTTGCTCAAGGGACCGAGTGAGCTTTTCTCGTCACTAAGCGTCCATAGTCTGTCGTCCTCTGAAACAACTGGGCCAAATTTAACCACTTTTGGCCACAATCAACATTTGAGTATCTAGTTTAAAATTTAGATATCTGCAACCAAATCATTTATAGGTTATTGTTTATCAGGTCAATATCTATCGGTCCTGAAATTTTCAGACAAATCGTAGAACTGTAAATAGCAATAATGTTCATCAAAGTAAGATTTACAAATAAGTCACCTTGACCAAAATGGTCAATTGACCTCTAAAGGATTTATTGTCCTTTAGAGTAAATTTTTAACAATTTGTTGGTAAATTTTTGTAATCTTACAAAACTCTTCTAATCTGAATCAGGTGAGCGACACACACTCCTTGGAGCTTGTTGTTTTTCTTTCGGTCGGATTGTTGTCTGTAGCTTTTTGTTTTTCGATAAAAATTATTTAGCAAATTCGTACACTATTATTTGTCGTTTACACACTGGTGAATTCTTGTATTTCCCTTTAAATATTTTTCTCTAAATTCTTTAACTCTTTTATGAATTTAACAAGGAAATAGTGGAGTTAAATCTGAAAAATTACAATATGCATGATATTTTGATATAAATAATACTTATATCAAAACGTCTGTGGTGTACACAATAGAGACTTAAAATGGCATAAATCTAGCAAATAATTCGGAAAAATCCTCCTCTGGGGCTTCTTGAAGTTGCAATGAAAAGAGTTTTTTTTTTATCCATTATGCAAGTCCGATGAAGAACAACAATGAAAACCTTGTGCCGTTGCTCGTCTTTAATGTAGACAAGTTCGTAATCAAATTTGGTACACTGAATCTATCAGGTCGTCCCTTCTTATTCTAAACCAGAAACATTGAATTTGATAGAAATAGGAATTAATCTCAATGCGAAAATTTCTAAGGTCCTAAACAAAAACTATCATAGATATGATTACAATGAACATTATATATGTGTATCAAAAGTTTTAAACAGGTGTTCGATTACACCTAATGCATGTGTATATTGGAAAATTATAAACAATACACATGGAAAAAGTATTGCAACACCAAATTGAAATTCAAATTAAAAAGACACTCTTTATTCTTTTGTGATATAATTTGTTGAAATAGAACTAGTTAAACATTATTTAAATATCACCTGACTTTAATCAATAAATATCGATTCGATAAGTTCTTATCTGCACATACAGCTACTGTACTCTTAAACAACAAAAGAGATGTTTTTATCCTCATTATTTTTAACACTTTAAATAACCAAGTTTATAAATTTATGTGATTGACAACTTGTAATTGGTCATCCACAACTCATAACTGCAGCAAGATGGCAGATAATCAGCATGAGAGAATCAGGTATGTCGCTGTGGCAATTGCACATATTGTTAGTCATCACCATTCCACTGTAAGTCGTTGTGAGAGTAAAAATCAGGCAACACACGATGTTAAAGACCTTCCGAGATCAAGAAGATCCCCTATAACATCTTCTAGGGAAAAACAAGCATAATGAAGGTTTGTCAGAAGGAAAACCATTGCAAACAATACAATCCTAAAAAGAGAGTGATAATCATACAGCAGCCTTTAAACAAGAACTAATAGAGATCGGCTCATTCCTACCGGTTATCGTGCGATAACACCATTTCAGGGACATTTGCCTACGAGCAGGCAAGCAGTTGCCCGTATCCAATATAGTGCAGAGCTCGCCAAAGTTGGAAATTAGCATGGTGGAGAAAGATCCATTGTTGCAATGGTATTCGGTTTATCTTCTTTTGCACGATCATAGCCCTAATTTGATCCATATCGAGCATATATGGGACATTATAGGGCGTAAAGTGCACGAAAGGACACCCCAGTTCAAACACATCATGAAATAAACAACACTCTTCGTCAAGAATGGTTGTTGCTATCTTATTAGGAACAAATGAGTCGACTTATGGTAGGAATTAGAAGACGTTAATATGCGGTTACCCGTTTGAATGGAGGCTGCGCACAAAGTACTAATTCTTTGGCGTATAACGATCAACCATGATGTGAACACTCACCTTAAGATTAATTTTGAAATGTCTGACATTGTAAAGTTCGACTAGAGTAAAAGTTGTAAAATGCATTTTTTGGTACAAAAAACACGTCATTTTGTTATAAAATTTTGGTTAAATACATGTAAAACACTTTTTTTTCATACATTGTTTGTTCGTTTTAATGCCAATGTTATCATTAACTACGTTTCAATATTATTTAAAAAATATTTTATCAAATTTCATCCAAAATAAGAGGCTGATTTTTAAAGTTTTAAAAAATCAAGGTGTTGCAATACTTTTTTCCATATGAATATATACTCAGATTCATTATATGTCTTCTTATATTGACGATGAAGATCTCGACTAATTTCATGTATTTTCAAATCTAGGGTAATTGATTTTAGAATTTAACACAAAACTCATATTAATTTAGCTAACAGGAATAACATGAACACGTAAACTACCTAAAGTTACAATACATTAACGTTCTTTTAGCTGATTGGCAAATCCTTTTGGCAATCATATAACATGGCCTATATAGTTATAGTTATATTCAATGACAATGATATATAGATGCAGTGGAGATCAATTCTAACCTCTCATTCAATCTGTCAGAATCTGTCAGGAGAACTGTTCTAGGACAGTACGTAGAACTGTCAGCTTCAAGTTGACACCTTTGTCAGTTCTAGCTAGAACAGTTCTAACCTAGAACTGATTTGGTCAGCTCTACCAGAACTGATCCTGACAGTTCTACTCTAAAACAGTTTTAGACAGTTCTCTAGCTATAACTGACCAAATCTGTGGTCAGTTCTTCTTCTAGAACAGTTCTACGGTTAGAATTGATTTTAAATTCTACGGCTAGAATTGATTTATAAATTATACGGCTAGAATTGATTTATAAATTTTGCGGCGTGAATTGATTTATAAATTCTACGGCTAAAATTAAATTACAAATTCTACGGCTAGTTTTAAGAAGATTTTATATCAGGATGGATTGTTTAATATAAATGAAAGCAATTGGAAAACAAAAGTATGCTCGCATCAGTTTATAGTGCCAGCATGTCCTCTTTTTAATCAAAAGTTTGAAACGTAAACTAATTTCAGTAGTTTTGATATCTCAGACTGTCTCATATAACAACATTATTTGTTCGCATCAACCAAAACTTACCATATTTGACAGAATCAACCAAAACTGACCATTTGTGACAGCATCAACCAAACCTGACCATATTTACACTTTATTATGTAAATCTTGATACATGTATATATATATATAGCCGAATAGTAAATCATATATAGTTACATATAACAATGGATTGTTTAATTCAAATGACAGCAATATTGGAACACATTTGCTACAAAAAAAAAATCCACATCAATACCAGCAAGTCCTCTTTTTATTCAAAATATTTAATTGTATACAAATTTCAGTAGTTTCGATATATCAGGCTGAGTCGTTTTAACAAAATTATTTGACCGCATCAACCAAAACTGATCATATTTACACTTTATCATGTAAATATATATGACCTCATTGTAAACCAATAATATTTCTATGTCAGGACGGATCGTATAATAAAAATGACACCAACTTTAGAATACAATACACCTTATCGCTAATCCCGGCTGACCCGGCCGCTTGAACTTTTGAAGCATACAACAATCACTTTTCCATTGTGGCATCAGATATTTTGTTTTATGACGTCAAAATTTTACGGGAGCCTGTGTGATATCCAGTAATTGCGGACAAATAGCGATAAGGTGTATTTATATCATATCTAAAAAATTTAGCGCGCCGTTATTTCCTCTCTGTATCCATAATAATGAACTGTCACTAAAGTGACTTTTTAAGTCAGAAGTTTGTGATGTTTTTTTTTTTTTTAAACAAAACTATTTAACAGCATCCTCCAACACTCACATGACTGATTCATTTGCTTTATTTTAAAATAGAAAGTACATGTATGGAAAGTTCTCTTCTTGGAAGAGTGTACTTTTAATATAATTTGAAGAAAGCAAAGAAAAATGCATGATTTCGTTTTTAGCCGAACGTCCAGGGGCAAATGTTTCATTCATGTTCAGATCGAGTATATTTTTCTGACGTTCCAGACTTCCAGATATCATTTATAATCGTTATGGATAAGTGTATCTAAATTGACGAGATAGTGCAAATGTATATAGTTTTTTTTTTACGTTATACAATACTTTTTTCATAAAAACCCATAATTCATCCACTGTACAATGATCGTTTGAACATTTGTCAAAACAGAATCTTAAATCATGAATGTAAATCCAAAGTAAACAAAGTAATTACGTATTAAATGAAGAGTTATATTTAGGAAGAGACTGTTAAAAACGGGGAATGAAGAAACGTACGTAAACAATGATGTTTCATATGCAATCTTATAAAAAAAATGTATCCGATGAGTTGGATAACCTTCTATCCACTTCGATATTTGTACATGTAACGTTTGATCAGTAAAAAATATAGAAAATCTGCTATTATGTATCGAAGTAATTGGAAGTGCTTTTGTTCTTCTAAATTCTAAAGTACCCTTATTGCAGTGACGTCATTTAGAACTGTTCTACAGTCCTGACTGATTTAGTTAGTTCTGCTGACAGTTCTACGGTAAGAACTGATTTGGACAGTTTATCTTGAACAGTTTTAGACAGTTCTACCCTAGAACTGATCCTGACAGTTCTACCTAGAACTGATTTAGTCAGTTCTACCTAGAACTGATTCTGACAGTTCTACTTAGAACAGTTCTAGGGTAGAATTGTTCTTGGTAGAACTGTTCTAGGACAGGTTAGAACAGTTCTATGACAGATTATTCTGACAGTTCTAATGAGAGGTTAGAAGTGATCTCCACTGTATATATATATATATATATATATATATATATATATATATATATATATATATATATATATATATATATATATATATATATATATATATATGTATACAAATTAAAAAACATATGTATTCTTTTATTAGTTACAAAAGTAGGACTTTCTTGTAAAGGGAATCCAAATGTGCATGGATTACCATTCTTTTTTCTGGTGCAAGAAAATTGGTACCGTTAATTTTATTTTATCTAATATGCCAGTCAAAATTCAGGAATAATCTGATGGTTGCCATTGTTTTTTTTGTCGGATTTTGTTTAATACAGGTAAAGTATATAGATTATGTATTTGTTTAAAACAAGTAGAGTAAAGATTTATAATTGATTTAGAACAGGTTAAATAGAGATCAACTATTTGTTTAGAACAGGTAGAGTAGAGATTAATAATTTATACCATTTCATTTCGAGAACTGGTTAAAAAAAAATTGATGACAATAATAAGGTATAAGTATATGACAGCAAATAATGGTTGGCGTAAGATAATTGCAAGTAAATTCTAAAAACAGTACAGTCGAAAACCAATATTTCCATTTCCGTCTCTTATTGGTTTATATATCCGATATATATATTGCCATGAAACTTTGTAAGCAGTCTCATAGTTTATTAAGCTTAGGTCATACCAAGTTTTATTAAGATTGGTCAATTTTTTCTATCCTATATAGCCATTAGGTGAAATCATGAAATATAGAATCAGTACTTGGGCAACTTCCCTGAATGATTTAATGGTGTCAATTTGTCAAAAAGAATAAAACTAAAGGACTTAAACTTTTATTTGATAGAAATCTGCAAAAATTTCCCATTTTGGCATTACATGGGGGAAATTGAGCATTTCAAAGCCTTTTTAATTTTGATGCATAAGTGGCATTCTAACTTGCTATCTGACAGGTTTTCATGATTTAATATTTGTATTTCTATGCTTCAATCCAGTTGTATAACTCATTTGTGAACTCTGAATCTACAGAAAAGAAGATTATCTCAGATAATGTGTGCAAAATATGCTGTATAAATGACCCTGGGGTAATGCTCTGTTTGGATCAAGTTAAATGTGAGGAGCTTGGTACATAAAAGTTGAAGTCCATATTGAAGATTTCACTAAATTTGTAGAAAAAGCAATTTATAATGTCTTTTGTACCTGTCTCATTTCACATAATATCTCTCTTTTCTTCTGTAGGATAGCAAGTGGTTCAAATATAAGCCTGTTTGGGCTAAAATTGCATGCAAGTTTATCACTAAAAATTGAAAAATCTTTGCATTTGACCATACTGTCTGCACAAAAAGTTGAACTAAAGAGTTCTTTTGTGCTCAGATTTATTGTATCATGTAACTTGAGTATAGAAATGATGAATAAGACACAAATTTTTATTTCCTATATATGCATTTTTAAATGTAAATATGTGCTACGGCCTAAATTGACCCTAAACTATTTTCAGACTTACTTGGCCTAAGACCCTTTTAAACTAATATGATGTGCTATTTGTAATTTTTCTTTCCATTTAAAGTACAATAAATACATATGTTAGGATTATTTATAACCAAAAAACATCACAAATTTAAAATTGCTGGAAAATATTACATCTTCGAGTAAGGCTCCCCTTCATTGGAAAACCTCCATTTTTAGGCACAGGCTCATATACATTTGACTTTTGAATAATTATGCTAAGTCTGATAAATTAAATGAGTATTCTATTGCTTTTGATACATGATATATTATATATTAAGGCATTTAAAAAGTGGTTTTTTTTTGCAATATTTTGATTTTTAAAGCCCCAAATGTTGATAGTTGAAATTTTTCAATTTTAACGTCAAATTTTTACATGCAATGTTGAATATAGAATTTATCATACTGTCTATAATATATATCCCATTGCCATGAAACTTTGTAAGCAGTCTCATAGTTTATTAGGCTTATGTCATACCAAGTTTTATTAAGATTGGTCAATTTTTTCTATCCTATTAGGTCCGAGTACACAGTTATCGTCCCTTGATTTTCGTTGTCCACAAATATAGTCCCTACAGTGGACAGTGTGTTAATTGTCAATTTTTTGTATACCCCTTCCAAATTTATTTATTTATGTTTTATGCCTCAAGTAGCAAGAAGGGGGATGAAATTACACTGTAAAAAAGTTGATTCATGAATTATAATGTAAAGTAGTGATTTGGTCCAGTTGAAAAAGGTCAAAAATTAGCATTTCGGAAGCTGTCAAAAGATTTCAAGCCCCCATTCACATAAAATTGTCCATATTTTGAGTTAGAGCTGATGAATTTTTCTATAATTTTGATATAATTTGTCCCAAAAGTAGTACAACACACTGTAAAAATATTATGGAGAAAGCGCAGGTAGGATTTTTTTTATTTCCATTTATTGTCCAAAGGAAATGCACTACGAAATAACTGTGTACTCGGACCAACTACAATAGTTAACGAGTCAGTAGCTGTCAATATCTCATGTAATGAAATATACCAGTAGGCATAATCTATATCTGAAGTTATGCAAACAGCTATAGGATTTGTTATTTCTTTGTTTTCCATATTAGGTGCACTATGTAGCATTATATTAATGAAAATAGTCTTATCGTCTATGTTCATCCCAGCACTGTTAGTTCTTAATTTTATGGTTTCTGGATTGATCATGCCATTCAATGTATGTTAAATGAAAATGAATGTAAGCTGTACGGCTTTGCAATAACCTGGATCGGATTCGTGTCCATATCATTCATGACAGCGTGGTAGTCCAGTCATACGAATTAATATGTTTTTCGAATTTACCGAAAGTCGGATCTGAAATAGAGTTTTTTAGTTGATAGGATGTGTTTTACTAAGCGGTATCGCTGCAGGTACAATATTCTTGTAATGTAGAAATAATTTTTCAGTACTTCTTTGTTTTAATATAATTCATAGCAAAATCTTCATTTTAATGGAATAGCATAAAACGTTACGTATTCTCAACGAATATATCGAAAAACGCTATGTTTAACTTGAATCAAAAAAAAATATTTGTACTATGCCTTCTGTGGTTGGTCACTAATTTTGGCTTAATTGATTGACCCGAATCAAGATTAGTGATTTAATATCAAAATTAACAAATAAGTTTGAACGTTGAAGAACGTTTTATGACCTATAATATTTTAGTTTTACAAATAATGACCTGATATGAGATTTGTCTCATTGGCACACGTACCACATCGTCTTTAACTCAAAACGGCATGATTCGTTTGGCAATTATTTCTTAGTTCACAGATTCGGTAAAACTTTCAGTGTGTAAAAACAACAGCTGCGGCGTACGCTCAAGTTGCATATTGATATAGAAATCAATTGTATTGCCCTTTGTAAATCAAACCCAAATTAATAACTTCGCATATACGGTGCTCTTAATCTTAATCGATTGAAAGTGGGTTTTTTATGACTTCCTTGACATAATCCACTTTGTCCCATAAGGGACATAGGATGACCACATTGGATTTTAATCTTTACCTGTCCATGGCTATTTTCTTTGCTTCTTTCCACATTTTCCCAATTTCTGTTGATCAGATGCCAGGTGGATTTTGGTCGCCCTCTTTCACGATGACTCTGAGGATTCAAATATAATACCTGTCTAGTTACATTTGTGTTGTTTTGACGTAACGTGTGTCCAAGCTATTTCCATCAACGTATCGTAATTGTTCTTTCTATTGGTTCTTGTTTTGTCCTTTTCCATAGATCTTGTTTGCTAATGGTGTTTGGCCACTTGATTCCAATGATGTTTCTAATACACCTTGTCATGAAAACTTGTAATGCTTTGTAAAACACAGCGGTTAGTTTCCAGGTTTCTGACCCATAAAGAAGTATAGGCTTTAAATTGGAGTTGAAGATCCTGATTTTGATGTTTGTTTGATTAAAAGTTTTTTTTTATTTATTTATAAATGGAGTTGTGTGTTAAAATTGAATATCCGAATGGCCTATTTAGTTATCATTAAAAAGAAATATATGGATAATCACTGAAAAAAAACTAATAACAGTTAGTCGTTCGATCATTTGATTGACACATTTGATACTCAGGAATATGCTGCTTTGCAATTTGTCCAAAATGTTCTGCCAACATTATTACAATTGTATAATATATATTGAAAGGAGAAAGAAATTATCTGCTACAGTAATATTCAAATACATATCTAATATATTTTTTAGCATTTCCGTTGTTTGGAATAGCAGAATATGAACCTTATAAAAGACCATCACTGTGCCATATGAGATGGGCACCATCGAGCCTGATTGAAAACGTGTATTATATATAGCAACACTGATATTGTTTTTCGTGGTACCTTCAATTGTTGTCACAACTCTATACGCATCATATATATCAAGGTACGTTTATAAATTATGTTGTTGTCTCTTAAAAAACGTATTATATCCCTGTAATCAGAGTACAGTGATATATCGACCCGCCTGTCAGATTCTTACATAAAACAGGTTTTCTATAACCTGGTGGAGATTTATATAGTTAAACAATTACGTAAAACGGGGCTATTGTCTATTGTTTAATTTAGAGCAAATTTAAGACATTTTTCAAACTGTTAGCATGCTCACCAGGTTAACGGCCTGGTTGCGTTTTAGCTATTATCTTGTGTAGTGTATAGCACGTTCAACAAACAATTCAGCATTTTAATAACTTAATAAATGCTTCTTTGAAAGACTCAGACGTTTCATCACTATGGTTAACGTTTTGCTTTACATGTATGGCAATCACATTAAAAAATAGCTTATCACCACATTGATCGTGTAAAAAACGGTGACAAAACTAAATAATTAAAAACGACGAAAAGAAAAACAAGTCCATAAACACTGATCAACACTGTCGACTGGGCAACAGGAAGAAACAAAATATCTGTTGGTGCTCCGGAAGGGTAAGCAAGTAAATGTGACATTAGTTTGAAATTAAATTGAAATGAAATGAAATGCGTGCCTTTTTATTGTTTATATTTACCCTATTTAGATATTTAGGCAAATGACTCGTTTAAACGAGTTATGCCGATGCTAAAGACCTTCGTTGTTATAAGCGGTAAGTAAACTTTGCTTATTTTACAAATTTATTTTTTTTCAAATCATAGCAATAAAACTCATAATTCAATTTCTTTACATTTATTGAAGGGTGGGGGAGTGCGAGTGATTTCTATTAAATCAAGTAAATAACTAGAAAACTTCGCTTTGATTTAAAAATCTGACCCCAAGAGTTTTTCTTAGTTGCCATTTTCTTCTCCTGTATTTGTACAGTAATGTCTAAATGTAGTGAGTTACACGTGTTAAAGGAATATAAAAATAAACGGTCTCACAATACTTATTCCAAGCAAGTCATTCTAGAATTTATAAGCTAATCAATTTTTATCATATAATGCTAACCTGCAAAAGTAGAACATTATTGTAGTTTATTTTAAATGTTAAGAAAAGTTATCAATGTAAATTTTTCAGGTACGTTTATATTAGCATGGACACCGTACGTTGTCTGTGTTATAATGGATTTATTTGGAATTGATTACCATTCTAATAACGTCTATCTCATGTCCTCAATGGTGGCGAAGGTTTCTTTAACTGTGATTCCAATATTACTTTTGATACATCATAGGAAATTCAAGAGAGAATTGGAAAGTGTCGCTAGTGATGTAATTGACAAAATCGAAAAAAAAAGACAAATTTATCAGGAGAGTATGCCGTAGACTGTATGAAGGGAAATAAGCATAAATACAATCCAGGTGAAACGAATGCAGGACCAATTCAACATATTGCTTACATTCAACTTAACAAATGGAATACTTAATCATTCTATAACTAACTTGCACAAAAATGTTGAAAGCTACATTTTGTACCACTTAATACTTTATTTTGGCCTTTTTGACCTCTTTTTTATTCAAACGTCACTTATAAGTCTTTTGTAGACAAAAAAACACGTCAGCGTAAACTCGACATTTTGATCCTCGTATCTATGATGAGTTTATTTACTACCAAATTCACTCATTTTGGAATTATCAACCAATACTAAAATATGAACAGAAGCAGTTGTTATCAAATAGTCCGGTTTGATGTATGTTGGTGTTTGTTTTTGTAGAAGTTCAATGTTTCTGTTGTTTCGATTTTACTCTTACAGTTGGTGTGTTTCCATCAGTTTTGGTTTGTGGATCGGATTTGTTTAGGTTACATCGATTTATGACTATTGAACAGCAATATACTTATAATATCTGTATCTATTGAATATTTATCATTCTACTCTACTGGTATTTGGTTGGTTTTTTTTTCAGAAAATATTTATAGAATACATTTTGAGTGTCTCTGCTGGATTTAATTACATGACATTATTCAAGTGTACACATCTATTATAACTGAAACTTACAATCGTCACAACTCGGCCGATTCCGTACCTCATATAAAGAAGGAGAGAAGCGGAATCACCCGAGGATTGACGATTAGGAGAATAGCGGAGTCATCCGAGGATTGACGATTGTGAAACTTAGTTATTTTTCTGTCGAAGTTATGCAAAATAATTGTTGACTGTCCTCTTTGTGCCATGTGTGGGTTGACTAGTTACAAATATTTTTCATATTTTGTTTTATTCAAACAGCTCGATAATGTCTAATTAAAAAAATGATAATTGTTTATTCAACTTCAAGTAGCGTATATGTCACGAACATTAGGTCTTAGATAAGTGCAAACAAACTTGTATTATTTTGTGTTTTACTGGAAACTTGCACGACAATAGTAACGGAGTATAGAATTAATTCCAATAGAACAAAAGCTATGTTGAATTGGGGCCTAATTTAATCTTGCAACAAGCTACCCTTGGTAACTTATATCCTTTATAGAGCTATTACAGAGGTGGTTTAAGCTATAATATATAGTACATTGGATATGTATGTACGTATATATTAACTAGTCTCATTCTTGCTGTCGTTCGGAATAATTATGTATCGAACGTCAGTGTCACAAACAGGAAATGTTTGCGTACTACTGTATTCTAGGTTAAAATGTCAGCTATTAAATGTTGATACGTCGGTAAAACTCTCTCCTTTAACACATTATATTGTTATATTTAAAAACAATATTATTATGTTGGCGGATCAAAATCTAAATAAAAAATGATTTACAACAAATTTGAAACTTGAAACTTTCGTTAGCCTAAGGAAAAATATGGTTCACATTCATTACAAGCACGTACACTGACATAAATTTGTTAAAAACATATCACTTTTTGTACCTTGAAACTTGGATAAAGAGTTGACTCATTGGCACTCATACCACATCATATTACTTTTGAAAATCATTCCTCATAGTTTATAGAATAATAATAAACCGAAAACATGAACTTTTATTAAAGCAGATACATGGCTTTTGACAACAATAGCTCATTGTTAACTAGATTATAAAGCCCATGAAATGGGAATGTTACCATAAAGAACTTTCACACTTGTTATGTTTACGGACTTGACACATCAGACCAACACGGACCATACAACCATCTTAAACGAATAAAATACATAAAGCACGATATAAATACATTGTTTTGGGACAACAAAATGAACAAAAAAGTTAAACATGCCGCACATACGGAGAAATGATAAGTATTCTGACGATTCTATTTGATAACATATTTGTTGAATTTTGGGAGGTCAACTTTTCGACAAATTGTCTGCATTCCTTTAGCAAAAATACCGACCTCCGAGGAAAATTCAAATTGTAAAACCCTCATCAAATGGCAAAACAAAAAGCTCAAACAGATCAAACAAATGGAAAATAACTGTCATATTCCTGACTTGGTACAGACATTTAAAAGAACAGTAACTCAGGTTATGATTTCAACTTAATGGATGTGATTGTTAATTTTGTACTGGGATATTCTAAACCAAGTACCAAGTTCCGGACCAAGACCAATGTGTACAGTTTCGGAAACTCAATAATAATAATTTGATAGAAAACCCTTTTATGTTTAGATTTCCATAATCACAATTGACATGTGCAAAACCATTAAATCGGGAAACCAGAAACAATTTTGAACCACATCAACACACGACAACAACTGAACATCAGTTTTCTAACGTAAGACAGGCACTAATAAATGCAGTGGGTTTAAACTTTGTGATATGACCAATCGTCACTCTAACAGAAACAATAGAGTAGCATCACAACAAAGAAAGGTAAACTCTAAATGTCAATTGAAATGGCTTACTAGTATATCAATCAAATACATATCAAAACACGTATATGATAAGTACATTATGTACAAAATAGAAAATATGTTCAGATTAACACATATAAGAAATATCCAAATCCAATAAGTATCATCATCACATACGATCCATAAAAGAACAATGAATCCAATGCATCCACTACCTTGTCCTGGGTAACTGGTACATTTCCCGCGGATTCTGCTGGTTCAACGCAGACGCGCTTCCTCTTCATTGTCCATCTTGCTAAACCTTTCAGTGGTGACCAAATATCATCAGTTTTCTTTTTATAATGGTATTTGATAGTTATAGTTGTACCGTGCAGAATAATTCCACTTACAGTTATAATGATAATCATAACAATAAGTAAAGCGCACATCGGATTCGAGGTAGCTGGTACGGAGGCAGACGCAATAGTAAGAAAAATTGCATATGACAACAACAAGGTGATTGCTAGGCCTATACGTTCTCCTGTTTCAACTGGAACGATGAACACCAATGGGTTCAAAAATCCGAACAGAAATGTTGGAAACACTACCATTGTTGTATAATAAAGCGGTTGGCGTTTGATTTGAACTATGACGTAAAGACTGCTATAATCGGTAGCATTGTCTATTATTAGGGAGCACTGTTCCAGTGTCCAATCTGAATTCGGAATATAGTAGTCAAATTGACATTGATCTTCTTTGTATAGGTGCTTTAATGAAATATAAGGAATTGGTATTCCATATGGGATAGCATGAAGTGTGCACGTCTGTCTATCGAATGGAAATTTAGATATATCTGTGATGCATTTGACATCCAATACGTCCCCAGGAACATTGACAACAAATCCACTACTCCATACACTGATATAGAATTTTTTCCCATCACCAATAGATTCAAATTTATCAACTCGATTACGGATCACTAACGGGGGCAACCATATATTAATTGGATCAAGTATTAAAAAACTTATATTACTATATGATGAAGGATTCCACTTAAGGCGTGGATCATGCCAAAAGAGAATAAAGCTTGCGGTTAATGATAGGCTTTCTTCTACCTCCCTGAAATAGTTGATAGATCCAATAAAAAATCCAATTCGTATGTTCATTGTCTCTGTAGATGGCGTAGGCATCACTTCTTTTGTATAATTCGTTAACAGATCTTTGTATAGTCGCTGAACATCTGTAATTGTTTGAGCATGAATAAAGATTGGCAGTATACAAAAGAAATATAAAATCTGCTTCATTCTGAATCAGACGCAATGCACACTATTATCTATCAAACATTGAAATGTTGTTTCGACTTATAGAATTTAGTTAATTATCGATCAATTAAACGACCACTCAGCATATACATACACTGTCTATTACTGGATCGGTATATGTATTACTAATGCATTGCAACTATATTTCAAAAGAATACCTTAATGTATACGTATGCCCTCGAATGTGAGTGTCAATGACACATAACTCCTTATCGGTTAACAGAAAAATTGAGAGCTAATAACCGCCAGTATAAATACCGATCATTGATTATTATACAAATAGGCTCATATCATTGCTAAAGAAATTAATAAATGCATATAAATAAGATTACCTTCGCAATATAAAATGCATATACGATTCAGCAGGGTTTCTCCTGGTTCAATATTTTTTTAACGATTGTACAAAAATGAATATTGATGTCACATTTTCCATTATTAATGAACAACAATATAAGAAATGCTATCCCGTCATTAGCAGCGTTAAAATTGATATTTCTATTTAATTCAGACGTTTACTTTATGTAATTTTTCAATATTTTTTTTTCAAATTGAATTTAGTTTTTGTTATTTGTTTAAATTAGTTTGACTATCCTAACGTGAATGACAATTAATGTTTTCATTGTCATTGGAAATATTGAAATATTGAATCTTACCGGTCTGACGGTGAACAAATTATACATAATCAATAGATTTTATGCAACGTATCGTTTTGGTTCTATCACAGAAGAAATATCACACAGCGCCGGTAACAGTGACTGATAGAATTAACAAAGCGTTAGCAGTGAACAGTGCTAAATAGTAATTAACAGTAATTAGCCGTAATTAAATTATATCACAGAAAAGATGTTCCAGCACTATAAAATGTGTTCCGGAACTGGTTTTTTAACCAAATGTTTCATAAGTTCCGGCACAGAAATCACAGCTCCATGAGTTTTGTTTCAATATTAAAATTTAAAAAAAAGTGAAATATGTTCCTGTGATATTAGTTTTGAACGAAGGTATTTTATAGAAATCAATGAAAATGTTCTGCTCGAACCTATTTCACTGAAAATAAGTACCTTTTACATATTGCACAGCAAAATATTTTCTTGTTACACTTAAAAAATATAATGCAACCTAGAAGCTGTACTTGTGCTTGCATGGGTACATTTGCAGTTGGAGGCATGACTGTAGGATGAAAATAAGAAATACAAGCCACGATACTGTATCATAATTTGTATCAATGCAGGCACGTATCCAGGGGGGAAGGTGGGTCCGGGGGTTGGAACCTCCATTTTTTCGACGATCAATGCATTTGAATGTGGACATGTAGTTGGACCCCCCTTTTTTTGTCCTGGGTAAGGAACCCGCCTTTTTTAAATGACTGGTTCCGTCCCGGCAATATTTTATAATATAATTAATCAATCACTTTGTCCTTTTCAAATTAGTACAAATGTTAATCTTTCACTGTAATTCTTTTTTTCCGAATGACTTTTATTATTACTTTTTATTCTACTCTTTCCTAGTTCATAAGTGTCATATTTAATATTATTATTTGAGTATGTTATTAAACTTTTACTTTACTCCAAAGGATCCAAATTGGATGTTTACACTTTTTATTTATCACATTTATCAATCGAATACATGTTTTACAATGACTTTAAACTCACTAATGACAAGTGCTCAGTATATAAAATAACTTGTTTGACCAGTGGAACATATTTCACAGACAAGGAACTTATTTCACCAGGTTAGGAAAAATCTCACAAATCCAGAACTTATTTCACCAGGTAAGAAACAAATCTCACAAACATTGAACTTATTTCACCAGGTAAGGAACAAATTTCACCAACCCAGAACTTATTTCTCCAGGTAAAGTATGGAACTTATTTCATAGAGATGGAACAAATTATATAGAAAATGTCTGAAAAAAGTTCTCCCAGAACATATTTCCTGTGTTCATTGTTTACAGCATAACTTATTGATTCTTTAAAGACCCGGACCATGCACACAACAATTTAAGTAAAGTTTGATCTTGAATCATTAGAAATACATGTCATCCCTTCACTTTTTATAAATTTAAATTGTACTGGAAAATATATTGACGATTGGTTCATTAGAAAATGGGGCGCACTACGTTTGCGCGCATTTGGGGATTATTTTTTTTTACATTTGCACGCAGCTTTTGATTACATTTGCGCGCATTCATTTTACAGGTAAACTCAGGTAAAAAAATAAATAAATATTAAATAAAATTATTATAGATGAATATATATTTTTTTATTTTCATAATTAATATGACAATCAATTATTAATTTTGAAATATTTGTTAATACATATTGTTCATATTGAATTCTAAAACCAATTATAATAAAGTTATCATGATAAACTCCGTTACAGCTTAAAGCATACATGTAACTTCTTTGCTTCATTGCGAATATTTCAGAGTGAATAGTGTTTCAACGAATAGTGATCGCTTTTGAAATTAGTAAATAATTTAAGGATTATGTGCCCTTGTGTTGATTCAATGCTAAACATATGGAAATTTTATAGAAAATCCACAGCCTTTATCCTTGTACTATCATCTTTGGCAATTTGATGAATGATTGATATAGAACACTGGACACTTTAAATTTGCAAAACACTCATTTGCAAATCCGCCGCCGCCTCAAATAAGAGCTACAGAGTCATGTATATAACCAAAATGTGCGGAATTACATGGGATTCAATAATTTCATTGGTTTTCTACTGTGACTATTATATTTATTTTGCTAGTTGATTTATAAAAACATGGGATTTTCAATATCCCATGGGACAGGGCAAAATCCCATGGGATTGACCATTATCCCATGGGATTTTGGTTTAAATCCCATGAGATTTTTTTGGATCCCATGGGATAATTGTAGTCCCATGGGACAAAAAAAATCCCATGGGACTATAATTATCCCATGGGATTTTTGATATCCCATGGGACAAAATAAAATCCTATGGGATTCAAATTATAATTATATAAATATAAATATGCAGTAATGTGTATGTTACAATGTATTCTATTTGGTAGTAAATTGTTATAAGATGAATCTTTTTAATGGAATATCTTTTTTTCTTTGGAAATGTTAATTCAACATATTGTTCTATAACTGTTCAAAACTAAACTTTTAAACAACAAAGCAGATAATGTAAGTATTAATATATGTTTATTTATGAATTATAGAATACTTTCTTGAAACACAATTATTTACCATTTGAAATCAATGAAAACCCTATTATTAGGTTTAACATACTAGTAGCTATTTAAGTAAATCTATTTTTTTTCTCAATATCCCTCCACACAAAACATAAATAGTTTCTTATCATTCAGCATTGTGTGATCGTATAGTCCACTTTTTGGTCACTCAGC
Source organism: Mytilus edulis (assembly GCF_963676685.1). Lineage (NCBI taxonomy): Eukaryota > Metazoa > Mollusca > Bivalvia > Mytilida > Mytilidae > Mytilus > Mytilus edulis. Next base: position 44,650,672 of record NC_092356.1, on the reverse strand, counting down.
ACAGAACATTGACATTATTGTGGTTTCAATATCTTTGACCGAGTGATGAAAATAATAACTGATCCATCTTTTGTCTTTGAATTTATTCTGATCTTGTTTCTATGCTTTCTCCATTTATTCTAGGTGATGAATTTCAATCCTTCTGAAAAAGAAACAATAAAATCTGAAGTTATGTATTATACAAAATTGTTTGCATACATGTAGCATAATATGATTTTCGATAAAAATAGCTATGCGGTATGGGTTTTACTGATTGTTAAAGGTTGTCCAGTGTCATCAGTTGCTAACCTTCTACATCCTTTGGTCTCTGATGGAGAGTTGTCAATTAAGCAATATACCACATCTTCCTATTCTAATACTATATAACAATCAATTAATTTATTCTTCTTTATAACATTTGGGTATTTTCCCAAGTTATATATAATATATATATGATATATATATGATATATATATATATATAAAGATCAATGGTAAAACTTTAGGCAATTTATATAATAACATTCCATTATTCACAAGAATTTGCAATATATTTTACAAAACGCAGACAACAGAAAAAATATTTCTTTAAGCTTTTGAAGTTTTGACTGAGTTCAACTTGTGTTTTATTTCATTCTTTGGACATATTGGAAATAATGTACATAATGTACTTGATTAAGATCTTGTCATAAATTTATAGCATCGATACTCTTATTTTTGAAGACCATATATCTATTGAGTTTATTTGCATACTTATATTTCTTTGTACACGAGTATGATTCCGAGGACTTTAATGTTAAATTAGCACGATTAATTTTACAGTTTCTCAGCTCCATGTGTACGTTTTAAGAGAATCTTGCAATACTGTATAATCGGATATTCAAAACATATTGTGAGGTTTTTATTAATGCAACTGAGAGCTGTATCTCTTTCTCAGTTCTGATACATGTACATATTTATGAGCTGAAGACCAGTGCCGAAATTTTCTCACAGCATTGAAGACCCATATTCATTTGATTTGTTTTATTGTCTCATACAAGAATATATATGGTTTAGGGGTGGGGATCTTGACTGTTTACAAGTTTTCAAACAAGAGGGGGTGGGGTGACCCCCTTAGGACTTCCCTTTTATTTCATTTTATTTCATTTATTTCATTGTCCCCTACAAGAATATATATGGTTAAGGGGTGGGGATCTGGATCGTTCACTAGATAATAACCCCCCCCCCCTTTTTTCCTCATTTCAATCACCCTAATATAAATTTAGTTTTATCACTTACAATAGGAAAGGTTTAAATTCCCCAATAATTCTAGTCGGTCAAATATATGAATAAATTGATTTAACCTTTATACCATTAATATCATGAATATCAACATATTTCATTTTTGATAAAAGAAGGGCAAAAGTTTCCTATGCGTAGAAATTGATTCAATTCAATTCAATATTTTATTGGAAAGAGCACAATAGAGGCGTTCTCCAAATACAGACATTTATATTTTTAATATTTAATATTAAAACAACATACAAATGAAATAAAGATGCATGTAACAACAAGTGAGGGTGCTAAAGGGTTATTTTCGTGCAAAGTGTTTTGCCATTTTTATTTCACGTGCAGCCGTGAAAAAGGTTCGCTATTCACTGTGTTTTGTGAAATCGGTAAAAAGATCAACGTGCAAGGCATTTTTAATTGTTCGTTCATCGTGAAATGGCAATTTCATTTCGCGTTCTTCCGTGCAGATACCCCCCTTTATGCCCCTCAACAAGTCATAAGCCAATTATATGTATACCATGTATACCATTACATTATAAACTGATATTGATACCATGTATTTTATTTCGTTTGAAATGGTGTTTTTCCCATTTGCTATTTGTAGTAATTATTTATAGATGGGAACTAGTATTATATATATATAACTAGTTAGGATACTTGTTTTGTAACAGTATGTACTATTTATAAATTTGATGTTAGGTGCATAAGGCACGAGGAAAGTTTTGGCCGTTTTTAGGGGTGGGGTTTAATGGTACTATATAAACATGATAAAGTTTGGAATTTAAATTGAAGTTGGTCACATTGGTATATATGCAGTTGCTGCTATGTTTATTGTACGTACAGGCTTTGGGGGTATTAGTCGAGGAAAAAGAAACGATGCGAAAGAGGAACAATGTTAAATGTCATGCATTTATATGTTGTTTCAATAGAAGAAATATGTACAATAAAGAAAAAATAAAATATTGTATTGCAAGAGAAAATAAGATGTTACCCTTACCAAACTGAAAAGTTTGTGGCAACCTTGCGGCAACCTTGCAGCAAACCTGCGGCTACTTATTTTGTTCGCCAAAGACTTCAAAAATTGTTTGCGGTTGTTCGCCGCTAGCGGTGATCTTCTGGTGAACAACAGCAAAAGTTTGCGGCGAACTTGCCGCAATATCTCATAATCCAAATATGGACAATCAGCGGCGATCTTCTGGTGAACAACAGCAAAATTTTGCGGCAAGTTCGCCGCAAAATCTCAGAATCCATATATGGGACAACCATTGGTGATCCACTGGCAAACTAATGTTAAAAGTATATATTCAAGGACAGAAGCAACTATAATGTGATGAAACAAGTAATTATTCTTTATTTAAAAAATGTCATGACTTTACTTTATTGTATCCTTTGCGTATTTTTAATGTGTATTTAAGTTGTTCTTTCAAATTAAGTTAATTTCTTTTTTTAAATGCAGGTAGTTTTTAATTATTGGATTTTTTCCCTAATAAAAATATGGCAAATGAACAAATCCCTATTCATACTAGTGTTGGAAGTTGCAGACCTATATAGCATTTAAAGACGGCAGTCAAACCGGTCTAAACTGAACCTCTACTGGACAAGATTTTCCTTAGTTTTGGCATGTTCCATCGAAAAGTTTGGTAAGCAAACCATTTGCATTTTCATAAGGGAAACATGAATATACCCACATTGGGCCTAAGTCCTCCACACACTCGGGCAAATGCAAAAGTGAATGCATATTGAGGGTCATATATCTTTGCCCATATAATGCTGTAAACATGTGAACAAAGTAAGATAACATGGTTTGACTTCTTTTCAAATCATCTGGAGTAATGCAATCTGTGCATAAGAGATAAATTCCTTCAACAAAACAAGAATAATGATGAAAATAGTTTTCAGGTAGTATGTCACATAAAATTGGAAGAGAATAAAAGAAGAGCCATGTCCTTAATTCTGATGCCTTCCAATACTTGATGTTATTTGATATAGTTCTTGGTACTCTGGTTATGTATGAGGGTGGTTTAATCCTCTTCAGACGTTCATCAATTATAGATATGCTTGATGATATTGAAAAGTGTTCCTTACTGTTGCTTCCATTAGTCCATAAATTGATTAACAGTTTTGTTATACCAAGTAATACTCCATGCATATAGTCAATGCTAGATGACTTTACAAAGTCATAATATTTAAGGGCCATTAAAAAAGATGGTCCCTTAATACCATTCACAACGGTTCCATTTTGTATAGCTGTTACCGCATTGTTAATGCATTCTTGTGTTGTTCTTTTCTCAGGGTCTGGTTCAGAGCTGTTGTAAGGAAAAGTTCTGACAGTGCCTCCTTTTGAGGTTCTATATGTTTCTCCTGAATGCATACATCTGAGGCAGCTATATTGTCCATTAAACTGGTTACAATTCATTACTATGCTTTTTGCTGGTAAATCTGCAGTGCCACAAATTAAAAAACACTTACTGTTGTGAGTTTGACCATTGTAATCAAAATCTATTCCATTTGTTTCTATATCTTTTAAAGTGTTGACCAGAGGTTTTGTAAAACCTCCCATAAAAGGCTTTGATTCTCCAAACCACAGTCCATATAAAATCATGTTTTCTGTCTGCATTCTCTGTTTGATTGGCAGTTCATTTATAGTGAGATACAAGGGCCATATTGAAACTTTTGAGCTTTTAAATATTGGTATCCCATCAGTATTCCATGTCAAAGAAATATTGTTAGGATATTTGGCTGACAATGGTCCACCTAATTTAGACAAATCACTGTAAAGTTTCCCATCATATATATCTTCTATTCCCAAAATATTTTTCTTTTTTCTTTTAAATCTTTGATTCAAAATTTCAACTGTTCCTTCTTTTTCCATAAATGTTTTAATTTGGTGTTTGACAGGTATTTCAATAAAGTAGCTTTTCTTCTTCTGGTTTAACTGGTGTTGACAATTTTCATTCGGACATACGTCTGCATCAAAATTAATGTCACCGAAACAAGTTGAACAATAATAGTGTTTTTTCATAGGTGATTGCAGATCTGTGAAAAATCTTTTGAAAGTGTACATACTCTTAAGTCCGTCATGTGAATGCATGCAATGCAAACCAATGATTGTTAACAAGTCATTCAACTGGGCACCACTAATGCTATGACACATAGAATAAAGTAAAATCAATACCATACTAGTATAAATTGTCATATGGTGACCAGCGTATATTGTTGAATTTTGTTCAAAGTCATAGCAATTGTCTACATTTTCATTCTTTGATTCAGCGGTGTCAAAAAAATTGTCGGCATCATCAGCTGTTATTTCTGGGTGGTCCATTAACTCGTGCCATTTTTCATCAGATATTAAATCACCAGCATCTGCATTACTTTGATCTTTATTTTGAAAAGTTGCCCCTTCAATCAAGCTACGTATAGTATCTATATTCTCAGAGTCATCATTTTCCTCTTTTTCATTAACAATAGTGTCTAATTCTGAGTCTGATGTCTTAAAATGGTCAACAAATAAGTTTATTGGACTCTGATCCAATTCAGTAACCAATTCAGGAACATCTACATTTTCTTCTGCTGACTCCACTTTTTTTGCTTTTTTCGGTGGATTTTTCTTGTGACAGTATGATCTAGGTCTTACTCTTCCAAGCTTGTCTACTTTTCTATTTGGTTGGTTGTCATTACCTGAAAGTAAGATGATAAAAAATAGAATAAAAAGAGTGCAAAAAATATTTTAGATTTTCAATACAGAATCACAACGCCACCTATGTACATGACACACCTGAAAAGTCTTGTCGCTCTTGTAAAATCTTGTTTGATCACTAAATTTTAGTAAAGTATTAATAGCTTTCGGTTCTTGTTTTAATATCTTGCATTGTAATAAAAGAGGCGATACAGAATACAATGGGAATGATGTGATAATAAGAAATAATTAATGGCAGTTGTAGATTCGTTTTCATTTAACTATGGGTTGGGCATTTATATACGATTATTTTACCCTGAGCGTTAGCGAGGGGTAAAATAAGATTATAAATGCCCAACCCATGGTTAAATGAAAACAAATCTATGACTGACATGAATTATTTCGATTTTAATTGGACAAATTCATTGGGTTTTTTTTAATCGCATTTTTGACATATATATTTTCTTCCAATGTATGTACACTTTAAACAATTTGTACATTAAAGTTTCGCTTGAGATGATGACAAAGCTGATCGAACTGCATCTAAAATTGTAATACACCTTTTCAGTATTTGCCCGCCATTACTGCCAATTTACTGGTAATACAGACATGACAGCTGAGGTTCCGTAAAATTTGACTTCACAACTGACACAATTAAGAGAAAAATGTCTGATGCACAAAAGAAAAGTGTTTGACGTCATTATAGTTAAAGTGTTTGACATCATTATAGTTCAAGTGTCACAAATTCAGGGGTCAAGTGTTTCAGATTGTCAAATAGCGAAAAGGTCTACATTTTTGTATTAATTAATTTGTATATTCCATTCGGGGGGGGGGGATATGCACCTTAAACGTATGGCAATATCACCAGTTCGTTGATTCTGGTCAGTATCTGCCAAAAACAGATGAGAAGTGCACGGTCCAACTGAATATACTCTGATAAACAATATCATGTACGCCTAAATATTATATTTTTGTACGATACAAATAAATTTATCATACCTGCAACATGTGCTATATATGTCAGAATTGTGTTTATACAGTACAAAACTCGCTTCTAGGTATATGGTTTACTTACCCTTATTATCCAACAATAAATCATCCATGTATAACGATTCTTTTGACATAGTTTGTCTTAAAATGTGTTTTCTCTGGATCTCGTTCGTGTGTTTTGAATCGGCATATACCGGAAGCGGAAATTTATTTTGATAAAACGAATCTAGTGAAGTAGATCAATAAAATATATATACAAAGAAGTTTCAATTCACTTTCTATGTAAATAAATTGTATGTGTACGTACAAATTCATTGCAAATTTGTATGTATCTATATATTCTATCTAAAAGTTATTTTATTAACTAAAATCAGTTTGTTTCGTATCGTTAAAAATAACTTTCACTAATCGACTTTTCTGACCAATCAAATTGCTACGTGAATTCCGCTTTGAATTCAATATTTTGAAACAAATCTAGAAGTGAAGAAAATGTCAACAAACAACATGAACACGAAAAGAAGAGTTAAACTGCCAGGAAGATTTTCTGGCGAAGAGAGTAAGTTGGTGTAAACAAAACTGTTATCAAATTTTCCTGGAAAAACTTCGTTTCGATCATTTTTTCTGTTCTAATAAATTTAAGTTTTATAGCCCATTGCTGACCTTCTAACTGATAGACAGTGTAAGTTGAATATTATGCCAGGAAAATCAATTGTCTAATCTCGAATTTCTTGTCAAAATCTCGATTTCATGATGTACGTCTTTTTGAAAGAAAAATGTAATGTACTAACAGGGCATGCACATTTATTTTTATAAAATAAAAAAAGGGGGGGGGGGGTGCATGTACATGTGTTCTGTGGCTGTCTGAATGCTAAGTAAACTAATAACATATAGATATAAAACAGTTTCAAATTTTGTCCAGCTTGTCAGCTGATTTCTTAAACGCATACAATAACAATATTAATTAATAATACACCTTATCGCCATATTTGTCCGCCATTACTGGATATTACACAGGTTCCCGTAAAAATATGACGTCACAAAACAAAATATCTGACGCCACAATGGAAAAGTGATTGTTGTATGCATCAAAAGTTCAAGCGGCCGGGTCAGCCGGGATAAGCGATAAGGTGTATTATATATATTATAAAGAGATGTGGTGTCATTTAAGAAATAATTCTATCCTGCCATGCTCTACATATATGCTCATTTTAACATGGGTAGGCATTATATTTGTTAATATCTTAATACCGAGCGTGAGCGAGGTATTAAATGTTTACAAATATTATGCCTACCCATGTTAAAATGCGCATAGAGCATGGCAGGATAGAATATTATTTCGATTCTAATAGGAATATTTGAACTTTTACACTTCGAAGCGGACCTATAGTAGACGCTCGGAATGTCGCCATTTTTATTTCATGACCCAAAAACGTTATAGAAAATCAGCAGTTTATCAATAAAAAAAGAACAGAAGCATTTAAACTTAATTACTTTTAGAATGTTTTTATTTAATTTCCTAGCGAGCAACACCAACAAAAATGTCCATTTTGATCTCTGGCGTTGTTCAAAATTCATCTGACGTTGCAATTTCAATTACAAGTGACGTCAATCACGTGTAGCCCATGTTCTATTTGAATTAGAACATGGCTTTGTACCCAAAGCTTAAGAAGAGCGTCATATTAGAATGGCAATTAGACAATGGTACTCTTCACAAGACACAAAATGACACAGAAATTAACAAGAGGTTGCCGTATGGCCTTCAACAATGTGTAAAGCCAATCACTCATGCAGCTATAAAAGCTAGGCCCTGAAATGACAAATGCAAAACAATCCAAACAAGAAAACTAATGGCCTAATATTATATACTTGTAGCATATATATACATGATATATGCATGCATGTACAAATTAATAAATGAACGAATAACATATGAATAACAAATCTGATTATCAGCGAAAAAGTGGGCTGCCATGAAATATGATTCCCAACCAAATCGAATCAAGTAAAATGAAACAAAGTTTACAGTATAGTTATTTTCTGTTTATGTACATCTATTCTTCAAAAAAAACTTATCATCATTTGCCATGTGACAAGTCTTTTTCTACAGAGTTTTTTAAATTACGGAAAGTACGCAAGTGACGATCAATATGGTGAATATGCTTTTTTATTCAAAAACCAATTTATATAGAAAAAACTACTGAAAAATACTAATTTGGGACATCATGATTTGTTTTCTTGCCCCAGTCTATTTATAGTTAATATACTTAAGTATACTTTCATTATTATTAATTGTTTTCATCCACATTAAAATTTCAAAGTTTTATGTTGTTTTTTGTGATTTTAGGCAGTAGCAGAGAGTCCAGAACAAATCCCACAGGGGATTTGTTAAATTTACAGATGGCCATTCAATTTTTGTAGAGGCAAAGTGGCTGGCCAACACTCAAAGCTTATTCAGGGGAAAAACAAAACCCCACTGTTTGAAGCTGGTTATTAATGGGTTTTATGAACCATCAGAATTGAGGAACACAACAGCAATGATGCTGTTGAAGACCCCTGTTGGTCAAGCTTTGAAAGGTATGAATACTTTAATATTAAAGTCTTTTAAAATTTATATTCAAGCTGTTAAAGTGGCAGTAGCTATCAAAATCGTATTTTTTTGTGAAGGCTTTTGAGTTGATATTCTAAAAATATTAATGAAAAAATATGTTTCATGTTAATTTTGGTACATTTATGAACGGCATTTAAACACTGATGTTTGTTTCACCAATTTTCATTAATTTTATAAGGAATGTGTACTTATGGTCATGTGATATAAACCGTGTAGGTGGAATTAAGTCACAGTCTGTACACATTTAAAGATTTCTGTTTAATCCACGTCTTAATACCTTTCATATGGTTAATCTAGTTTCTTCACATAAATATGAGCATGTCTTCTTGTAAGGTTAGCTTTTAAAAAATGCATATGGGCGGTTTGCATTTGGAGGCGGTGATTATAAAAATGGATTCTGCATATAAAAAAATAATTTTTCACATTGATAGCAACACTATATTAATTGGGCATCAAAATATTGTCCGATAGTATTTTATTTACAAAAAACATCATTTTCTTGAAGGGGTGGGGGTGGGGGCTTAGGTTGGAAAAATTTGATTGGTTATATTGAAAATCTCTAGAATGGGCCCCCCCTTATAAAAAGTTCTGAATCAACCAATGATAATAACTTTAATTATAAATTTACATTCTGAACAGCTAACTAAAGCATCACATGAATTAAAAAAGATCAAAATCAGATTGATAAACGTACATGAACAACATATTCATTCTTCAATGAAAATTTAATTGTAATGCCTTCATTTTTCAGCATATGGAATAACTTCCATTGGAATGGACGGAACAGAGGTAGTCCGAGCCATAAACAGTAAAATAGGAACAATGTGTCGTGCCATCAAAGAAAATAGAAAATCAAAATGAATTTTTAAATGGATAAAAAGTTTCTTGTGAGATGTATACATGTTGATATATATATGTGAAGTTATAGTATAATTAAAATGGATAATAATACGTGTCAGAATTACTGTATTTTATGGATTAATAGTGAAATAAGTCTTTCAGTCATGATTTGCATTGTGTAAGTAGTATGCATGGTTTTTTTTATATAAATTAGCATCCATGAGAAAAAAATTACACCTAGCAATTATTATTGTGCCCATGAAAATGCATTCATGCAATCAAAATATTGAAAAAAATGCATAAATTAACTGATTGATAACAAGTTGAGATATGTTTCAAACTTCTGAATTGAAAATACATGTAGATGTTTTATAAGGACTTCACTAATTATGTTATTTGAGCAACTATAATGCAATTCAACAACTTAATTTGAAGAGAGATTGCGATTCACAATCAATGTAAAAGTGAACCTTAATATCATGCTTTTTGACCAAATTGACCAAAAGGATGTTAGTTTGTTTACTTATATGATATTGATTTTGCTAAGATTTGGTGCAATTCAATATTTATATAATTAAAATTTCAATTACATTCAAAAGTTGAATAAAAAATAAACTTATAGGGCTATCAGGAGTTCACCACAAAGTATATATGGCTATCAGGGGTTCGCCAGAAGTTCACCACAAACTATATATGGCTATCAGATGTTCGCCGGAAGTTCACCACAAACTATATATGGCTATCAGGGGTTCGCCAGAAGTTCACCACAAACTATATATATGGCTATCAGGGGTTCGCCAGAAGTTCACCGCAAACTATATATGGCTATCAGAGGTTCGCCAGAAGTTCACCGCAAACTATATATTGCAATCCAAGGTTCGCCAGAAGATCACCAAAAACTAAACATGGTTATCAGAGGTTTGCCGCAAGGTTACCGCAAACTTATTTGAACATTATAGAGACCTGTTGATTGGATGTAAAATTATGCCAGAAGTTCGCCGCAAAATATATATGGTAATAAGAAGTCGCCGCAGATCTGCCGCAAACCTCATTTGCATGGTAAAAAGTCGCAGCGAGGTTGCCGCAAACTGTTTGCGGTAACTTTGCCGCAAGGTTTGCGGCAGGTCTGCCGCAGAAGTTCACCAGAAGCCTGATTTTTAGGTAAGGGTACTGCAAGCAACTAATCCTATATCTGTGTTTGTCTTGTTTATAGCCTATTGAATTAAGCGATAAAATACTTTAAATTCGGACGAGCAGGGCGAGGGAGAATTTAAATAAACTTAAACATCAGTATTTATATTCTAAATTTTCATAAATTTACTTAAACTTTAAAACACACAATCACCTATATGTGTATATGCACGAACTACTGTAAAAGATTATTATCTGATGAAACGGTATGGTGGTCTTACAAATCAAGAGCTTCTTCAATATACCGGTACATACAAATATATTTAAATTCTTTTTCAGACATAGGATTTAACATTGTGGTAAAATTTTCATCCAAATTATTTGAATTAATATCATTAATTTTATATTCAGATCTAATTTTGTTATATTGAGGACATTCAATCAAGAAATGTATCGCATTTTTAATTTTATTCCTGTGCAAAATTTACAAAATCTCTCACTAGAGGGTATTCTTGGTCTTGCATACCTACCAGTTTCTATTGCTAATGAGTGTGCACTTATTCTTAATTTAGTGAGTTTTTTCTCAGTTATTTAGGAACATTAAAGTTCAAATATTCTTGTTGTTTAAATTTAGTATAAATTTTACTAAAAAATAAAAGTTTCCCACAGTTTCCATCTTTTATCTTAGATAGTTCAAATATACATGATAATTTTATTTTTGTAGAAATCTTCTAGTTTCTGTTTTAAATTACTATTACAATGCTTGTTTAAGGGTATCCCAATATATTTCATTAATTCAGATAGTTTATTAGACAATGAATTTTCTCTATTTGTGAGAGTTTTGTCCACTTCAAAAGCAGCCTTGAGAATTTCATGTGGACCACCAGACCGTTCACCTATATCACTGAGACGCACATAGTATTTATACATAATATAAAAAAGAAGATGTGGTATGATTGCCAATGAGACAACTATCCACAAAAGACCAAAACAACACAGACATTAACAACTATAGGTCACCGTACGGCCTTCAACAATGAGCAAAGCCCATACCACATAGTCAGCTATAATAGGCCCTTGATAAGACAATGTAAAACAATTCAAACGAGAAAATTAACGGCCTTATTTATGTAAACAAGAGTGCACACGCTGAAATGTCTCGCCTTCTTTACTAATTATTAATATTATGTTGATAGTCCTAAGTATAAAGCTTTATTAAAAACTGTCACATAAACTTAGCATTAACCAAGATAACTAAACAAAGACCAATGAACCATGAAAATGAGGTCAAGGTCAGATGAACCATGCCAGGCAGACATGTACAGCTAACAATGCTTCCATACAACAAATATAGTTGACCTATTACTTATAGTTTAAGAAAAATAGATCAAAACACAAAAACTTAACACTGAGCAATGAACCGTGAAAATGAGGTCGAGGTCAAATAAAACCTGCGGGACTGACATATAGATCATAAAATATTTCCATACACCAAATATAGTTGACCTATGGCATATAGTATTAGATAAAAAGACCAAAACTCAAAAACTTAACTTTGACCACTCAACCATGAAAATGAGGTCACATCTTACAATCATTCCATACAACAAATATAGTAGATCTATTGCATAAAGTATGAGAAAAACAGACCAAAACACAAAAACTTAACTATACCCACTGAACCATGAAAATGAGGTCAAGGTCAGATGACACCTGCCAGTTGGACATGTACACCTTACAGTCCTTCCATACACCGAATATACTAGACCTATTGCTTATAGTATCTGAGATATGGACTTGACCACCAAAACTTAACCTTGTTCACTGATCCATGAAATGAGGTCGAGGTCAAGTGAAAACTGTCTGACGGGCATGAGGACCTTGCAAGGTACGCACATACCAAATATAATTATCCTATTACCGGTACTTATAATAACAGAGAACTTAACATTACAAAAAATCTGAACTTTTTTTTCAAGTGGTCACTGAACCATGAAAATGAGGTCAAGGACATTTGACATGTGACTGACGGAAACTTCGTAACATGAGGTATCTTTATACAAAGTATGAAGCATCCAGGTCTTCCACCCTCTAAAATATAAAGCTTTTAAAAAGTTAGCTAACGCCGCCGCCATAGCCGCCGCTGCCGCCGGATCACTATCCCTATGTCGAGCTTTCTGCAACAAAAGTTGCAGGCTCGACAAAAAATGAACGAAAAACAAATATGTAACACATAAACAAACGACAACCACTGAATTACAGGCTCCTGACTTGGGACAGGCACATACATAAATAATGTGGCGGGGTTAAACATGTTAGTTGATAACATGTAATTAATGCTAATGGGTAATGTGCCAAATTCACACTGCACTGCTAGATTGGAAGACTTTCCATGAACCCCAAGTATGTTTTTAAATATGGTTTTTGTGTTTTTTCCAATTTACTTTTGTCTAATGCTTCAAAATTTGGTTTGAATTCTGATATCCATACTTGAATACTTCTGATCCACGCTTCATACAAAATGTACTTCAAGCAACGCTTTTACACCCCAATGAAGTTACAAAAAGAAGTTTTCAATTCTTATTGTTTTTAAAATAAAGACATGATCTACAGTTCTGTAATTTTTTCTAAAACCACCTTCATTTGAAGATAATAAATTATGTGTTTCAAGAAAATCACTAAGTTGTTTTTGTAAAATGGAGTTTAAGACTTTACCAAGAACAGCTTGTTATGCAGGGTTGGATCCAGCCATTTTGAGAAGGGGGCTCCCCAACCCAGAGTAAAAAGGGGGGGTGAGAGTAAAAAAAGGGGGGGTCCAGCTATATATGCTCTCATTCAAATGCATTGAATTTTGATCGTCCAAAAAAAGTGGGGTTCCAACCCCCGGAACACCCGGAACCCCCCCCCCCCCCTGGATCCGCCAATTGATGTCAATAGACATGATAGAGAAATGTTCCAAATTTTTGGAATTTTTTGAGTTAAGTATCTTATTAAAAAGTTTTGTCAGAAGTAAAACTAGAGTGTTTGACCCCACCTTATCGATAGTTACAAATTTGGGAAGCTTTCAAATTCCCAACATGCCGGTGGCTGTGTTCCAAGTGCTGGGTTTTTCATCCCCCTCGTTGTTTGCGGACTAACGATTTAGGCCTGTGGTGGATAATAGTGTGCGTGCATTAATTTTTTATACCTTCTTAATCAATATTTCAAAATACTGACGGCAACTTGCCAAGTGTTGTAATGTCTTATTTGAGACCAACGTGGCCCAAGACCACAATTAATGACCCCGCTTTTCGTTGTCCACGAATATAGTTCCTTTTAATTAGAGTGTATTTTTCCTTAATTTTTTTTCTTTCCTTTCCTCACTCATTCCTTAAATCTTTTTGGGTGGAAATGAAAGAAGAGAGGTCAAATAAATTTTTGGAGGTTGTATTTTAACTGATTTTGATATGGAATGAGTGATTAGGTCAAGTGCAAAAAGGTGATATTTACAGTTTTCGGAACATCTCTTGACTTGTCAATAGGGGTATGGATGTGTATTGGCTAAATTTGTAAAAGTGATTGCTTCAATCTTTCTGAATTTTGGATATATATTTGGACCAGGCTCCATGTTTTATCATATCTGAGCACAGATTTTAGCAAAAAGAAGTATATCTCCATCTCCCATATCATTTATATGCTTTTAAATATGCAAATGTGGGGAACGGCCTAAACTGGCAATCTGTTTTTTTAAGCATAACATTGCTTAAGACCATTTTATCCACATGCGTTATGCTATTTGAAACTTATATTTCCATCAAAAGTACATTTATAACCTGTTAAAGTTTGTTTGATAACTTAACAACTTCAGAAAATTGTGGTAAGTGAAAAATATTACATTTGATATAAGGCCTCACCCTAATTGAAAACCTCTATTTTTTGGCACAGGCTCATATAAAATTAACTTCTGGCCATTTTTGCATAAGCAAGTCTGATACATGAAATATGCTTTCTGTTGCTTTAAATAGATGTTAACTTATACATAGAGACATTAAAAAGTGTTAGTTTTGGTATCTTTTGGTTTTTAGAAGCTCAAATTTGATAGTTTTAATTGTTCTAATTCAACGCCACAATTCAGCACCCAAAATTCAGATATAAAAAATGCCACATTTTTTTTATTTGGTATCATGTGGCTTTGAAACTTTGTAACCTGTTTTATAATATACTAAGCTTGAATCATGCCAAGTTTTATTAGTATTGGTCAAGTTTTAGGCCCCTAATAATTAGGCCCAAGACCACAATTAATGACCCCGCTTTTCGTTGTCCACGAATATAGTTCCTTTTAATTAGAGTGTATTTTTCCTTAATTTTTTTTCTTTCCTTTCCTCACTCATTCCTTAAATCTTTTTGGGTGGAAATGAAAGAAGAGAGGTCAAATAAATTTTTGGAGGTTGTATTTTAACTGATTTTGATATGGAATGAGTGATTAGGTCAAGTGCAAAAAGGTGATATTTACAGTTTTCGGAACATCTCTTGACTTGTCAATAGGGGTATGGATGTGTATTGGCTAAATTTGTAAAAGTGATTGCTTCAATCTTTCTGAATTTTGGATATATATTTGGACCAGGCTCCATGTTTTATCATATCTGAGCACAGATTTTAGCAAAAAGAAGTATATCTCCATCTCCCATATCATTTATATGCTTTTAAATATGCAAATGTGGGGAACGGCCTAAACTGGCAATCTGTTTTTTTAAGCATAACATTGCTTAAGACCATTTTATCCACATGCGTTATGCTATTTGAAACTTATATTTCCATCAAAAGTACATTTATAACCTGTTAAAGTTTGTTTGATAACTTAACAACTTCAGAAAATTGTGGTAAGTGAAAAATATTACATTTGATATAAGGCCTCACCCTAATTGAAAACCTCTATTTTTTGGCACAGGCTCATATAAAATTAACTTCTGGCCATTTTTGCATAAGCAAGTCTGATACATGAAATATGCTTTCTGTTGCTTTAAATAGATGTTAACTTATACATAGAGACATTAAAAAGTGTTAGTTTTGGTATCTTTTGGTTTTTAGAAGCTCAAATTTGATAGTTTTAATTGTTCTAATTCAACGCCACAATTCAGCACCCAAAATTCAGATATAAAAAATGCCACATTTTTTTTATTTGGTATCATGTGGCTTTGAAACTTTGTAACCTGTTTTATAATATACTAAGCTTGAATCATGCCAAGTTTTATTAGTATTGGTCAAGTTTTAGGCCCCTAATAATTAGGCCCAAGACCACAATTAATGACCCCGCTTTTCGTTGTCCACGAATATAGTTCCTTTTAATTAGAGTGTATTTTTCCTTAATTTTTTTTCTTTCCTTTCCTCACTCATTCCTTAAATCTTTTTGGGTGGAAATGAAAGAAGAGAGGTCAAATAAATTTTTGGAGGTTGTATTTTAACTGATTTTGATATGGAATGAGTGATTAGGTCAAGTGCAAAAAGGTGATATTTACAGTTTTCGGAACATCTCTTGACTTGTCAATAGGGGTATGGATGTGTATTGGCTAAATTTGTAAAAGTGATTGCTTCAATCTTTCTGAATTTTGGATATATATTTGGACCAGGCTCCATGTTTTATCATATCTGAGCACAGATTTTAGCAAAAAGAAGTATATCTCCATCTCCCATATCATTTATATGCTTTTAAATATGCAAATGTGGGGAACGGCCTAAACTGGCAATCTGTTTTTTTAAGCATAACATTGCTTAAGACCATTTTATCCACATGCGTTATGCTATTTGAAACTTATATTTCCATCAAAAGTACATTTATAACCTGTTAAAGTTTGTTTGATAACTTAACAACTTCAGAAAATTGTGGTAAGTGAAAAATATTACATTTGATATAAGGCCTCACCCTAATTGAAAACCTCTATTTTTTGGCACAGGCTCATATAAAATTAACTTCTGGCCATTTTTGCATAAGCAAGTCTGATACATGAAATATGCTTTCTGTTGCTGTAAAAGTGATTGCTTCAATCTTTCTGAATTTTGGATATATATTTGGACCAGGCTCCATGTTTTATCATATCTGAGCACAGATTTTAGCAAAAAGAAGTATATCTCCATCTCCCATATCATTTATATGCTTTTAAATATGCAAATGTGGGGAACGGCCTAAACTGGCAATCTGTTTTTTTAAGCATAACATTGCTTAAGACCATTTTATCCACATGCGTTATGCTATTTGAAACTTATATTTCCATCAAAAGTACATTTATAACCTGTTAAAGTTTGTTTGATAACTTAACAACTTCAGAAAATTGTGGTAAGTGAAAAATATTACATTTGATATAAGGCCTCACCCTAATTGAAAACATCTATTTTTTGGCACAGGCTCATATAAAATTAACTTCTGGCCATTTTGCATAAGCAAGTCTGATACATGAAATATGCTTTCTGTTGCTTTAAATAGATGTTAACTTATACATAGAGACATTAAAAAGTGTTAGTTTTGGTATCTTTTGGTTTTTAGAAGCTCAAATTTGATAGTTTTAATTGTTCTAATTCAACGCCACAATTCAGCACCCAAAATTCAGATATAAAAAATGCCACATTTTTTTTATTTGGTATCATGTGGCTTTGAAACTTTGTAACCTGTTTTATAATATACTAAGCTTGAATCATGCCAAGTTTTATTAGTATTGGTCAAGTTTTAGGCCCCTAATAATTAGGCCCAAGACCACAATTAATGACCCCGCTTTTCGTTGTCCACGAATATAGTTCCTTTTAATTAGAGTGTATTTTTCCTTAATTTTTTTTCTTTCCTTTCCTCACTCATTCCTTAAATCTTTTTGGGTGGAAATGAAAGAAGAGAGGTCAAATAAATTTTTGGAGGTTGTATTTTAACTGATTTTGATATGGAATGAGTGATTAGGTCAAGTGCAAAAAGGTGATATTTACAGTTTTCGGAACATCTCTTGACTTGTCAATAGGGGTATGGATGTGTATTGGCTAAATTTGTAAAAGTGATTGCTTCAATCTTTCTGAATTTTGGATATATATTTGGACCAGGCTCCATGTTTTATCATATCTGAGCACAGATTTTAGCAAAAAGAAGTATATCTCCATCTCCCATATCATTTATATGCTTTTAAATATGCAAATGTGGGGAACGGCCTAAACTGGCAATCTGTTTTTTTAAGCATAACATTGCTTAAGACCATTTTATCCACATGCGTTATGCTATTTGAAACTTATATTTCCATCAAAAGTACATTTATAACCTGTTAAAGTTTGTTTGATAACTTAACAACTTCAGAAAATTGTGGTAAGTGAAAAATATTACATTTGATATAAGGCCTCACCCTAATTGAAAACATCTATTTTTTGGCACAGGCTCATATAAAATTAACTTCTGGCCATTTTGCATAAGCAAGTCTGATACATGAAATATGCTTTCTGTTGCTTTAAATAGATGTTAACTTATACATAGAGACATTAAAAAGTGTTAGTTTTGGTATCTTTTGGTTTTTAGAAGCTCAAATTTGATAGTTTTAATTGTTCTAATTCAACGCCACAATTCAGCACCCAAAATTCAGATATAAAAAATGCCACATTTTTTTTATTTGGTATCATGTGGCTTTGAAACTTTGTAACCTGTTTTATAATATACTAAGCTTGAATCATGCCAAGTTTTATTAGTATTGGTCAAGTTTTAGGCCCCTAATAATTAGGCCCAAGACCACAATTAATGACCCCGCTTTTCGTTGTCCACGAATATAGTTCCTTTTAATTAGAGTGTATTTTTCCTTAATTTTTTTTCTTTCCTTTCCTCACTCATTCCTTAAATCTTTTTGGGTGGAAATGAAAGAAGAGAGGTCAAATAAATTTTTGGAGGTTGTATTTTAACTGATTTTGATATGGAATGAGTGATTAGGTCAAGTGCAAAAAGGTGATATTTACAGTTTTCGGAACATCTCTTGACTTGTCAATAGGGGTATGGATGTGTATTGGCTAAATTTGTAAAAGTGATTGCTTCAATCTTTCTGAATTTTGGATATATATTTGGACCAGGCTCCATGTTTTATCATATCTGAGCACAGATTTTAGCAAAAAGAAGTATATCTCCATCTCCCATATCATTTATATGCTTTTAAATATGCAAATGTGGGGAACGGCCTAAACTGGCAATCTGTTTTTTTAAGCATAACATTGCTTAAGACCATTTTATCCACATGCGTTATGCTATTTGAAACTTATATTTCCATCAAAAGTACATTTATAACCTGTTAAAGTTTGTTTGATAACTTAACAACTTCAGAAAATTGTGGTAAGTGAAAAATATTACATTTGATATAAGGCCTCACCCTAATTGAAAACCTCTATTTTTTGGCACAGGCTCATATAAAATTAACTTCTGGCCATTTTGCATAATCAAGTCTGATACATGAAATATGCTTTCTGTTGCTTTAAATAGATGTTAACTTATACATAGAGACATTAAAAAGTGTTAGTTTTGGTATCTTTTGGTTTTTAGAAGCTCAAATTTGATAGTTTTAATTGTTCTTATTCAACGCCACAATTCAGCACCCAAAATTCAGATATAAAAAATGCCACATTTTTTTTATTTGGTATCATGTGGCTTTGAAACTTTGTAAAATTGAGAAAGGAAATGGTGAATATGTCAAAGCGACAACCACCCGACCATAGAGCAACCAACAGCCGAAGGCAACCAATGGGTCTTCAATGTAGCGAGAATTCCCGCACCCGTAGGTGTCCTTCAGCTGGCCCCTAAAATATGCATAATAGTACAGTGATAATGGACGTCATACTAAACTCCGAATTATACACAAGAAACTAAAATTTAAAATCATACAAGACTAACAAAGGCCAGAGGCTCCTGACTTGGGACAGGCGCAAAATTGCGGCGGGGTTAAACATGTTTATGAGATCTCAACCCTCCCCCTATACCTCTAGCCAATGTAGAAAAGTAAAAGAATAACAATGCGCACATTAAAATTCAATTCAAGAGAAGTCCGAGTCTGATGTCAAAAGATGTAACAAAAGAAAAGAAATAAAATGACAATAATACATAAATAACAACAGACTACTAGCAGTTAACTGACATGCCAGCTCCAGACCTCAATTAAACTGATTGAAAGATTATGTCTTCATCATATGAATATCAGGTACAATCCCTCCCGTTAGGGGTTTAGTATCATACTATCATAATATATATGAGAAGAACATAACCCGTGTCATGTAACCTGTTTTATAATATACTAAGCTTGAATCATGCCAAGTTTTATTAGTATTGGTCAAGTTTTAGGCCCCTAACAATTAGGCCCAAGACCACAATTAATGACCCCGCTTTTCGTTGTCCACGAATATAGTTCCTTTTAATTAGAGTGTATTTTTCCTTAATTTTTTTTCTTTCCTTTCCTCACTCATTCCTTAAATCTTTTTGGGTGGAAATGAAAGAAGAGAGGTCAAATAAATTTTTGGAGGTTGTATTTTAACTGATTTTGATATGGAATGAGTGATTAGGTCAAGTGCAAAAAGGTGATATTTACAGTTTTCGGAACATCTCTTGACTTGTCAATAGGGGTATGGATGTGTATTGGCTAAATTTGTAAAAGTGATTGCTTCAATCTTTCTGAATTTTGGATATATATTTGGACCAGGCTCCATGTTTTATCATATCTGAGCACAGATTTTAGCAAAAAGAAGTATATCTCCATCTCCCATATCATTTATATGCTTTTAAATATGCAAATGTGGGGAACGGCATAAACTGGCAATCTGTTTTTTTAAGCATAACATTGCTTAAGACCATTTTATCCACATGCGTTATGCTATTTGAAACTTATATTTCCATCAAAAGTACATTTATAACCTGTTAAAGTTTGTTTGATAACTTAACAACTTCAGAAAATTGTGGTAAGTGAAAAATATTACATTTGATATAAGGCCTCACCCTAATTGAAAACCTCTATTTTTTGGCACAGGCTCATATAAAATTAACTTCTGGCCATTTTGCATAAGCAAGTCTGATACATGAAATATGCTTTCTGTTGCTTTAAATAGATGTTAACTTATACATAGAGACATTAAAAAGTGTTAGTTTTTGGTATCTTTTGGTTTTTAGAAGCTCAAATTTGATAGTTTTAATTGTTCTAATTCAACGCCACAATTCAGCACCCAAAATTCAGATATAAAAAATGCCACATTTTTTTTATTTGGTATCATGTGGCTTTGAAACTTTGTAACCTGTTTTATAATATACTAAGCTTGAATCATGCCAAGTTTTATTAGTATTGGTCAAGTTTTAGGCCCCTAATAATTAGGCCCAAGACCACAATTAATGACCCCGCTTTTCGTTGTCCACGAATATAGTTCCTTTTAATTAGAGTGTATTTTTCCTTAATTTTTTTTCTTTCCTTTCCTCACTCATTCCTTAAATCTTTTTGGGTGGAAATGAAAGAAGAGAGGTCAAAAAAATTTTTGGAGGTTGTATTTTAACTGATTTTGATATGGAATGAGTGATTAGGTCAAGTGCAAAAAGGTGATATTTACAGTTTTCGGAACATCTCTTGACTTGTCAATAGGGGTATGGATGTGTATTGGCTAAATTTGTAAAAGTGATTGCTTCAATCTTTCTGAATTTTGGATATATATTTGGACCAGGCTCCATGTTTTATCATATCTGAGCACAGATTTTAGCAAAAAGAAGTATATCTCCATCTCCCATATCATTTATATGCTTTTAAATATGCAAATGTGGGGAACGGCCTAAACTGGCAATCTGTTTTTTTAAGCATAACATTGCTTAAGACCATTTTATCCACATGCGTTATGCTATTTGAAACTTATATTTCCATCAAAAGTACATTTATAACCTGTTAAAGTTTGTTTGATAACTTAACAACTTCAGAAAATTGTGGTAAGTGAAAAATATTACATTTGATATAAGGCCTCACCCTAATTGAAAACCTCTATTTTTTGGCACAGGCTCATATAAAATTAACTTCTGGCCATTTTGCATAAGCAAGTCTGATACATGAAATATGCTTTCTGTTGCTTTAAATAGATGTTAACTTATACATAGAGACATTAAAAAGTGTTAGTTTTTGGTATCTTTTGGTTTTTAGAAGCTCAAATTTGATAGTTTTAATTGTTCTAATTCAACGCCACAATTCAGCACCCATAATTCAGATATAAAAAATGCCACATTTTTTTTATTTGGTATCATGTGGCTTTGAAACTTTGTAACCTGTTTTATAATATACTAAGCTTGAATCATGCCAAGTTTTATTAGTATTGGTCAAGTTTTAGGCCCCTAATAATTAGGCCCAAGACCACAATTAATGACCCCGCTTTTCGTTGTCCACGAATATAGTTCCTTTTAATTAGAGTGTATTTTTCCTTAATTTTTTTTCTTTCCTTTCCTCACTCATTCCTTAAATCTTTTTGGGTGGAAATGAAAGAAGAGAGGTCAAATAAATTTTTGGAGGTTGTATT
Organism: Mytilus edulis; assembly: GCF_963676685.1. Classification (NCBI taxonomy): domain Eukaryota; kingdom Metazoa; phylum Mollusca; class Bivalvia; order Mytilida; family Mytilidae; genus Mytilus; species Mytilus edulis. Next base: position 44,628,675 of record NC_092356.1, on the reverse strand, counting down.
TTAACTGATTTTGATATGGAATGAGTGATTAGGTCAAGTGCAAAAAGGTGATATTTACAGTTTTCGGAACATCTCTTGACTTGTCAATACGGGTATGGATGTGTATTGGCTAAATTTGTAAAAGTGATTGCTTCAATCTTTCTGAATTTTGGATATATATTTGGACCAGGCTCCATGTTTTATCATATCTGAGCACAGATTTTAGCAAAAAGAAGTATATCTCCATCTCCCATATCATTTATATGCTTTTAAATATGCAAATGTGGGGAACGGCCTAAACTGGCAATCTGTTTTTTTTAAGCATAACATTGATTAAGACCATTTTATCCACATGCGTTATGCTATTTGAAACTTATATTTCCATCAAAAGTACATTTATAACCTGTTAAAGTTTGTTTGATAACTTAACAACTTCAGAAAATTGTGGTAAGTGAAAAATATTACATTTGATATAAGGCCTCACCCTAATTGAAAACCTCTATTTTTTGGCACAGGCTCATATAAAATTAACTTCTGGCCATTTTGCATAAGCAAGTCTGATACATGAAATATGCTTTCTGTTGCTTTAAATAGATGTTAACTTATACATAGAGACATTAAAAAGTGTTAGTTTTGGTATCTTTTGGTTTTTAGAAGCTCAAATTTGATAGTTTTAATTGTTCTAATTCAACGCCACAATTCAGCACCCAAAATTCAGATATAAAAAATGCCACATTTTTTTTATTTGGTATCATGTGGCTTTGAAACTTTGTAACCTGTTTTATAATATACTAAGCTTGAATCATGCCAAGTTTTATTAGTATTGGTCAAGTTTTAGGCCCCTAATAATTAGGCCCAAGACCACAATTAATGACCCCGCTTTTCGTTGTCCACGAATATAGTTCCTTTTAATTAGAGTGTATTTTTCCTTAATTTTTTTTCTTTCCTTTCCTCACTCATTCCTTAAATCTTTTTGGGTGGAAATGAAAGAAGAGAGGTCAAATAAATTTTTGGAGGTTGTATTTTAACTGATTTTGATATGGAATGAGTGATTAGGTCAAGTGCAAAAAGGTGATATTTACAGTTTTCGGAACATCTCTTGACTTGTCAATACGGGTATGGATGTGTATTGGCTAAATTTGTAAAAGTGATTGCTTCAATCTTTCTGAATTTTGGATATATATTTGGACCAGGCTCCATGTTTTATCATATCTGAGCACAGATTTTAGCAAAAAGAAGTATATCTCCATCTCCCATATCATTTATATGCTTTTAAATATGCAAATGTGGGGAACGGCCTAAACTGGCAATCTGTTTTTTTTAAGCATAACATTGCTTAAGACCATTTTATCCACATGCGTTATGCTATTTGAAACTTATATTTCCATCAAAAGTACATTTATAACCTGTTAAAGTTTGTTTGATAACTTAACAACTTCAGAAAATTGTGGTAAGTGAAAAATATTACATTTGATATAAGGCCTCACCCTAATTGAAAACCTCTATTTTTTGGCACAGGCTCATATAAAATTAACTTCTGGCCATTTTGCATAAGCAAGTCTGATACATGAAATATGCTTTCTGTTGCTTTAAATAGATGTTAACTTATACATAGAGACATTAAAAAGTGTTAGTTTTGGTATCTTTTGGTTTTTAGAAGCTCAAATTTGATAGTTTTAATTGTTCTAATTCAACGCCACAATTCAGCACCCAAAATTCAGATATAAAAAATGCCACATTTTTTTTATTTGGTATCATGTGGCTTTGAAACTTTGTAACCTGTTTTATAATATACTAAGCTTGAATCATGCCAAGTTTTATTAGTATTGGTCAAGTTTTAGGCCCCTAATAATTAGGCCCAAGACCACAATTAATGACCCCGCTTTTCGTTGTCCACGAATATAGTTCCTTTTAATTAGAGTGTATTTTTCCTTAATTTTTTTTCTTTCCTTTCCTCACTCATTCCTTAAATCTTTTTGGGTGGAAATGAAAGAAGAGAGGTCAAATAAATTTTTGGAGGTTGTATTTTAACTGATTTTGATATGGAATGAGTGATTAGGTCAAGTGCAAAAAGGTGATATTTACAGTTTTCGGAACATCTCTTGACTTGTCAATAGGGGTATGGATGTGTATTGGCTAAATTTGTAAAAGTGATTGCTTCAATCTTTCTGAATTTTGGATATATATTTGGACCAGGCTCCATGTTTTATCATATCTGAGCACAGATTTTAGCAAAAAGAAGTATATCTCCATCTCCCATATCATTTATATGCTTTTAAATATGCAAATGTGGGGAACGGCCTAAACTGGCAATCTGTTTTTTTAAGCATAACATTGCTTAAGACCATTTTATCCACATGCGTTATGCTATTTGAAACTTATATTTCCATCAAAAGTACATTTATAACCTGTTAAAGTTTGTTTGATAACTTAACAACTTCAGAAAATTGTGGTAAGTGAAAAATATTACATTTGATATAAGGCCTCACCCTAATTGAAAACCTCTATTTTTTGGCACAGGCTCATATAAAATTAACTTCTGGCCATTTTGCATAAGCAAGTCTGATACATGAAATATGCTTTCTGTTGCTTTAAATAGATGTTAACTTATACATAGAGACATTAAAAAGTGTTAGTTTTTGGTATCTTTTGGTTTTTAGAAGCTCAAATTTGATAGTTTTAATTGTTCTAATTCAACGCCACAATTCAGCACCCATAATTCAGATATAAAAAATGCCACATTTTTTTTATTTGGTATCATGTGGCTTTGAAACTTTGTAACCTGTTTTATAATATACTAAGCTTGAATCATGCCAAGTTTTATTAGTATTGGTCAAGTTTTAGGCCCCTAATAATTAGGCCCAAGACCACAATTAATGACCCCGCTTTTCGTTGTCCACGAATATAGTTCCTTTTAATTAGAGTGTATTTTTCCTTAATTTTTTTTCTTTCCTTTCCTCACTCATTCCTTAAATCTTTTTGGGTGGAAATGAAAGAAGAGAGGTCAAATAAATTTTTGGAGGTTGTATTTTAACTGATTTTGATATGGAATGAGTGATTAGGTCAAGTGCAAAAAGGTGATATTTACAGTTTTCGGAACATCTCTTGACTTGTCAATACGGGTATGGATGTGTATTGGCTAAATTTGTAAAAGTGATTGCTTCAATCTTTCTGAATTTTGGATATATATTTGGACCAGGCTCCATGTTTTATCATATCTGAGCACAGATTTTAGCAAAAAGAAGTATATCTCCATCTCCCATATCACTTATATGCTTTTAAATATGCAAATGTGGGGAACGGCCTAAACTGGCAATCTGTTTTTTTTAAGCATAACATTGATTAAGACCATTTTATCCACATGCGTTATGCTATTTGAAACTTATATTTCCATCAAAAGTACATTTATAACCTGTTAAAGTTTGTTTGATAACTTAACAACTTCAGAAAATTGTGGTAAGTGAAAAATATTACATTTGATATAAGGCCTCACCCTAATTGAAAACCTCTATTTTTTGGCACAGGCTCATATAAAATTAACTTCTGGCCATTTTGCATAAGCAAGTCTGATACATGAAATATGCTTTCTGTTGCTTTAAATAGATGTTAACTTATACATAGAGACATTAAAAAGTGTTAGTTTTGGTATCTTTTGGTTTTTAGAAGCTCAAATTTGATAGTTTTAATTGTTCTAATTCAACGCCACAATTCAGCACCCAAAATTCAGATATAAAAAATGCCACATTTTTTTTATTTGGTATCATGTGGCTTTGAAACTTTGTAACCTGTTTTATAATATACTAAGCTTGAATCATGCCAAGTTTTATTAGTATTGGTCAAGTTTTAGGCCCCTAATAATTAGGCCCAAGACCACAATTAATGACCCCGCTTTTCGTTGTCCACGAATATAGTTCCTTTTAATTAGAGTGTATTTTTCCTTAATTTTTTTTCTTTCCTTTCCTCACTCATTCCTTAAATCTTTTTGGGTGGAAATGAAAGAAGAGAGGTCAAATAAATTTTTGGAGGTTGTATTTTAACTGATTTTGATATGGAATGAGTGATTAGGTCAAGTGCAAAAAGGTGATATTTACAGTTTTCGGAACATCTCTTGACTTGTCAATACGGGTATGGATGTGTATTGGCTAAATTTGTAAAAGTGATTGCTTCAATCTTTCTGAATTTTGGATATATATTTGGACCAGGCTCCATGTTTTATCATATCTGAGCACAGATTTTAGCAAAAAGAAGTATATCTCCATCTCCCATATCATTTATATGCTTTTAAATATGCAAATGTGGGGAACGGCCTAAACTGGCAATCTGTTTTTTTTAAGCATAACATTGCTTAAGACCATTTTATCCACATGCGTTATGCTATTTGAAACTTATATTTCCATCAAAAGTACATTTATAACCTGTTAAAGTTTGTTTGATAACTTAACAACTTCAGAAAATTGTGGTAAGTGAAAAATATTACATTTGATATAAGGCCTCACCCTAATTGAAAACCTCTATTTTTTGGCACAGGCTCATATAAAATTAACTTCTGGCCATTTTGCATAAGCAAGTCTGATACATGAAATATGCTTTCTGTTGCTTTAAATAGATGTTAACTTATACATAGAGACATTAAAAAGTGTTAGTTTTGGTATCTTTTGGTTTTTAGAAGCTCAAATTTGATAGTTTTAATTGTTCTAATTCAACGCCACAATTCAGCACCCAAAATTCAGATATAAAAAATGCCACATTTTTTTTATTTGGTATCATGTGGCTTTGAAACTTTGTAACCTGTTTTATAATATACTAAGCTTGAATCATGCCAAGTTTTATTAGTATTGGTCAAGTTTTAGGCCCCTAATAATTAGGCCCAAGACCACAATTAATGACCCCGCTTTTCGTTGTCCACGAATATAGTTCCTTTTAATTAGAGTGTATTTTTCCTTAATTTTTTTTCTTTCCTTTCCTCACTCATTCCTTAAATCTTTTTGGGTGGAAATGAAAGAAGAGAGGTCAAATAAATTTTTGGAGGTTGTATTTTAACTGATTTTGATATGGAATGAGTGATTAGGTCAAGTGCAAAAAGGTGATATTTACAGTTTTCGGAACATCTCTTGACTTGTCAATAGGGGTATGGATGTGTATTGGCTAAATTTGTAAAAGTGATTGCTTCAATCTTTCTGAATTTTGGATATATATTTGGACCAGGCTCCATGTTTTATCATATCTGAGCACAGATTTTAGCAAAAAGAAGTATATCTCCATCTCCCATATCATTTATATGCTTTTAAATATGCAAATGTGGGGAACGGCCTATACTGGCAATCTGTTTTTTTAAGCATAACATTGCTTAAGACCATTTTATCCACATGCGTTATGCTATTTGAAACTTATATTTCCATCAAAAGTACATTTATAACCTGTTAAAGTTTGTTTGATAACTTAACAACTTCAGAAAATTGTGGTAAGTGAAAAATATTACATTTGATATAAGGCCTCACCCTAATTGAAAACCTCTATTTTTTGGCACAGGCTCATATAAAATTAACTTCTGGCCATTTTGCATAAGCAAGTCTGATACATGAAATATGCTTTCTGTTGCTTTACATAGATGTTAACTTATACATAGAGACATTAAAAAGTGTTAGTTTTGGTATCTTTTGGTTTTTAGAAGCTCAAATTTGATAGTTTTAATTGTTCTAATTCAACGCCACAATTCAGCACCCAAAATTCAGATATAAAAAATGCCACATTTTTTTTATTTGGTATCATGTGGCTTTGAAACTTTGTAACCTGTTTTATAATATACTAAGCTTGAATCATGCCAAGTTTTATTAGTATTGGTCAAGTTTTAGGCCCCTAATAGTTAGGCCCAAGACCACAATTAATGACCCCGCTTTTCGTTGTCCACGAATATAGTTCCTTTTAATTAGAGTGTATTTTTCCTTAATTTTTTTTCTTTCCTTTCCTCACTCATTCCTTAAATCTTTTTGGGTGGAAATGAAAGAAGAGAGGTCAAATAAATTTTTGGAGGTTGTATTTTAACTGATTTTGATATGGAATGAGTGATTAGGTCAAGTGCAAAAAGGTGATATTTACAGTTTTCGGAACATCTCTTGACTTGTCAATAGGGGTATGGATGTGTATTGGCTAAATTTGTAAAAGTGATTGCTTCAATCTTTCTGAATTTTGGATATATATTTGGACCAGGCTCCATGTTTTATCATATCTGAGCACAGATTTTAGCAAAAAGAAGTATATCTCCATCTCCCATATCATTTATATGCTTTTAAATATGCAAATGTGGGGAACGGCCTAAACTGGCAATCTGTTTTTTTAAGCATAACATTGCTTAAGACCATTTTATCCACATGCGTTATGCTATTTGAAACTTATATTTCCATCAAAAGTACATTTATAACCTGTTAAAGTTTGTTTGATAACTTAACAACTTCAGAAAATTGTGGTAAGTGAAAAATATTTCATTTGATATAAGGCCTCACCCTAATTGAAAACCTCTATTTTTTGGCACAGGCTCATATAAAATTAACTTCTGGCCATTTTGCATAAGCAAGTCTGATACATGAAATATGCTTTCTGTTGCTTTACATAGATGTTAACTTATACATAGAGACATTAAAAAGTGTTAGTTTTGGTATCTTTTGGTTTTTAGAAGCTCAAATTTGATAGTTTTAATTGTTCTAATTCAACGCCACAATTCAGCACCCAAAATTCAGATATAAAAAATGCCACATTTTTTTTATTTGGTATCATGTGGCTTTGAAACTTTGTAACCTGTTTTATAATATACTAAGCTTGAATCATGCCAAGTTTTATTAGTATTGGTCAAGTTTTAGGCCCCTAATAATTAGGCCCAAGACCACAATTAATGACCCCGCTTTTCGTTGTCCACGAATATAGTTCCTTTTAATTAGAGTGTATTTTTCCTTAATTTTTTTTCTTTCCTTTCCTCACTCATTCCTTAAATCTTTTTGGGTGGAAATGAAAGAAGAGAGGTCAAATAAATTTTTGGAGGTTGTATTTTAACTGATTTTGATATGGAATGAGTGATTAGGTCAAGTGCAAAAAGGTGATATTTACAGTTTTCGGAACATCTCTTGACTTGTCAATAGGGGTATGGATGTGTATTGGCTAAATTTGTAAAAGTGATTGCTTCAATCTTTCTGAATTTTGGATATATATTTGGACCAGGCTCCATGTTTTATCATATCTGAGCACAGATTTTAGCAAAAAGAAGTATATCTCCATCTCCCATATCATTTATATGCTTTTAAATATGCAAATGTGGGGAACGGCCTAAACTGGCAATCTGTTTTTTTAAGCATAACATTGCTTAAGACCATTTTATCCACATGCGTTATGCTATTTGAAACTTATATTTCCATCAAAAGTACATTTATAACCTGTTAAAGTTTGTTTGATAACTTAACAACTTCAGAAAATTGTGGTAAGTGAAAAATATTACATTTGATATAAGGCCTCACCCTAATTGAAAACCTCTATTTTTTGGCACAGGCTCATATAAAATTAACTTCTGGCCATTTTGCATAAGTCTGATACATGAAATATGCTTTCTGTTGCTTTAAATAGATGTTAACTTATACATAGAGACATTAAAAAGTGTTAGTTTTGGTATCTTTTGGTTTTTAGAAGCTCAAATTTGATAGTTTTAATTGTTCTAATTCAACGCCACAATTCAGCACCAAAAATTCAGATATAAAAAATGCCACATTTTTTTTATTTGGTATCATGTGGCTTTGAAACTTTGTAACCTGTTTTATAATATACTAAGCTTGAATCATGCCAAGTTTTATTAGTATTGGTCAAGTTTTAGGCCCCTAAGAGGTGCATTTCAGCAAATTTAGAATTTTTACTTTGGCATCTTTTCTGAATGATCTATTGGTATTGATTTGTCAAACTATATGAGAAGAAATGATTTTCACTTTCATTTGATAGAAATTTTGTGAAAAAGTCACTTTTCAGGTTAAATGCCTAAAATGTAGCTTTTTCACTTTTTTCACTATTTTTTCAAAAACAGCATGCTTAATTTCTCTCTGACAGTTTTTTTCTGATATCTATTTGTGTTTGTGGTATTTATTTCAGTTGTTTAACTTATTTGAGAACTCTGAACACAAAAAAAAGTAGATAAAAACATAAAAAGAGTGCAAAATGTGCTGTTTTAATAGTCTAAGTCTAACGGTCAGTATACGCAGCAGGTGAAATGTGAAGTTCTATGCACTTAAAAGTTGTATTCCAAAACAGATTGCACTGAACCTACATCAAAAACACTTATTACTGGTTGCTTAACCATTTCTGTTTCACAGACTACCTTTAATTTCTTCTGTTGGATAGCTAGTGGTTTAAATATTGGCCTTTTGAGGCTGACATTTCATTCAGTTTTTAAACAGTAAAGTTAATAAACTTTGCATCAGACCATACTGTCTGCATATATAGTTGAAAGTGACAGTCTTGTTACATCCAGGCTCCATGTTTTATCATATCTGAGCACATATTTTAGCAAAAAGAAGTATATCTCCATCTCCCATATCATTGATATGCTTTTAAATATGCAAATGTGGGGAACGGCCTAAACTGGCAATCTGTTTTTTTAAGCATAACATTGCTAAAGACCATTTTATCCACATGCGTTATGCTATTTGAAACTTATATTTCCATCAAAAGTACATTTATAACCTGTTAAAGTTTGTTTGATAACTTAACAACTTCAGAAAATTGTGGTAAGTGAAAAATATTACATTTGATATAAGGCCTCACCCTAATT